>NC_140948.1:123718962-123833962 GCF_014529385.1 Adiantum capillus-veneris
AACCATCACTGGAGTCTCATATGCTTTGATGTTGACCAACCAGCAGTGTGGGTGTTCAATTTAATAAAAGGAACCCACCCTGAAATTAGGCTGTAAGTGTTTTGTATCAGAAAGTGTTTCTTATAGATATCCATGTAAATTTGAAGCCTCATGCTAACATCTTGACATTGTTTTGTGCAGTTGTATAAAGAGGTTGTTGCTTGCCTATGGCAAGCTATGTGGAAGGTATGAACTATACAAGGCCCCAATCAAAGAAGTACCTGTCCCAAATCAAACCGATGGAAATTCTTGCGGCTGGAGATGTCTTCTCCATGCAGAATATGTCCTGCAAAGCTACTTTGCATTAAAACCTTTCATGACTAAGGTACCCATTTGGCAATGCATTCAGTTAGTTTTGGTTTAGTCTATAAAAGAATTCTCACCATGTGGTCTTTCAATTTTGCAGAGTGCTTTAAAAAACTACACATATGATTATTTGCAAAGATACCGGGTAAGTTTAATACAACACCTGCTTACTATGTCTAGCCCTAGAGAGCTTGAAGATAGCGGCTTGGATGAGCGCACTATTGATCTAACAAAACATGACGTGCCACCACGACAAACCCCTACATCCGATACAATGGAATCACAACGGGCCGAGGGGGTCATATCAGCAGAAGATGAAAGAGCCGAGGATGAGGAAAGGTCAAATGAGCATATGGAAGGTGCTAAGGTACAACCAGAGGAGACAATGAAAGAGCCAAGTCAGCCAGTGGAGGAGCCAAAAGAGCCTATGGCTGAAACCCAAGATGAGGAAAGCAGGCCTATAGATGAGCAAAAGGATATGGATGAGGAAAGCAGGCCTAGGGATGAGCAAAATGATATGGATCAGGCAAGGATGTATGAGGCAAGCCGATCAACCGAGGGAGACGAAAAGACCTTGGAGGAAACCTTGAATGAGGCAGAAAGAGCCATGGGGGAGACCCCTGATGAAGATGTGAATGATGACTATGAAGATAAAGCAGAGGAGAGCAACAACGACATGAACACTATAGAGACCCAGTATGGACCCTTGCTACCTGTAGATACGGTTGTTCCGGTAATTTCTATTCAAGTATGGCAAAATATGTTCAGCTTCTAACTACTTATATGTACTTGTCAACTTTTACAGAGGTTGATTATCTTGGACGTCAATGGATTGCTGCTGATGCGGGTGCCTCTCGGTGACAGAGGACCCTCTGAGGATTTGCAAACGTTTCGGATGGGAACTTGTCGAGTCGTGGTTCGTCCAGGAACCAAGGAATTTATTCAGTTTCTTCTTCCGCGCTTCAGAGTTGCCATATGGTCTTCAATGCAAAGGCAAAACTTGTCGCCACTAGTTGCAATAGTTTGCAGTGTATGCCACGCTCACACGTCAGATTTTGCCTTTTTGTATGATCAAAGAAAATGCGTTACCGTTGAGGGCCACTACCACCCTAAAAAACCACACTTACCTCTTTTGTACAAGCCGTTTAGCCAAATCGGTGTACCCTTTGATGCAACTAATACACTACTAATTGATGATACTCCTGAAAAGGGAGAACTAAATCCGCCGGGAACAACTGTCTCACCACCTTCTTTCGAGGGACATTCCTTCGATTTTTACCTTGAAGACATTCTGATTCCATACTTACAGAAATTGTATCTCAGTCCATTGTTCACGGACGAGTTTGTACTTTCTAATGAATTAAGATGACTCTTCTATCATGTCTTTGTCTTGTCTAACATATATATATATATATATATATATATATATATATATATATATATATAGAGAGAGAGAGAGAGAGAGAGATTTGACGTGGTAAAGAAATGTATTTCAAGCACACTTTTTCACAGGGCACAATTGAAAAATAACTCTTTGCACAAAATATCTTTTTCCCTTCGCCGCATCACCTTACGGCCAGCTAGGAAAAAGGAAAAATCTGATAGGTCCTTGTCCATTGACTCTTCAATGATGTCATGCCGCAAATGCTGAAGACTGCATAGCTCCCTTATTGTAACCACCAATAGTAGGCCATGCTCTTTATCAATCACTTCCACATCCACAGCAGGATTATCTTCCAAACCTGCAGAAACCTAGTCCATAGGAATGTACTTACCGTTGAGCATTTGTGATCGCATATACCAAAACGAGAGTAACAGTGATTGGCTTGCAATCATGTACTTGACAACTAGAGTATCAAGCGCGACCTCACACCGTAAACCAATCTCTTCCTTTGCATACCATCCTTTGTCAAGAAGTTTGTCACAGGATGATTGCTGAAATGACTTGCACATGAACATAGTTTTTGTAACTCGGATGTTGTAGCTATGAAACAACTCTATGAAGAGTGCAACAGGACAGAAGTTTGCAATTCTAACCAATTTGGTAGGAATAGAGCTACGTAGAGACCTTTGTATATCCTTGTAGAGCTTACTTCGCATTGCCTCCACCATTGTTTCCTCGGGAACTGGCTAGTCCACAGTGTTCCAATCGGTTGGTAGAGGCACTTTCACCAACATGCCATTCTTATTCCCTGAGCTGAGTTGGTAAAAGTGGTCATAAAAAAAGATTCCCTCATCAGCCAATCTTTTGCTGCTCCTCTCTGAATACTGTAGAGAACCAATGTGGGCATGAACAACATGGAAGAGGCCTATTATGCACTCCACAGGCTCCCATTGCTCATAAGAAGAGGGATAAACATCTGCAATATATATAAGAAGAGTTAAACTAAGAGTATCAATAAGTACAAATGACAAATCTAATGTAATTGAGCTGTGAAGAATGGAGACATTACTCATAACAAGCGGGAGAAACATTGCAAAATATATAAGAAAAGTTATAATGAGAGTATCAGTAAGTTCACATGTCAAGAGTACTTACAATTGCAATGTGGTTGATGTATATCTGATACATTTCCACCGTTTGCTATCACCTCAAGATGGGTAAACACATGCTGAACAAGAACTTCCTTTACAGATCTTTTGCCGATTTCAACTTTGAAATCCAACACTCTGGCCTTCCATGCTGAGCGGTAAACGTTGATACCACTAGACCTCTTGGGTCTTCTTGGTTGCATGAGGACCCATGAACCTTTGTTTATCCTTTGTCCAACCCATTGGTTCTCTGCACTTATTGAAGCTGGTATTGTAATTGAGGATATGCTACTACTTGGCCTTCTAGGCAAAGTGCAGTTGTTGGTTGTTGGTGTGAGAGACAGTAAACACCTGGAGCCTCTTGGGCGAGAAGACGTGGACGCCATAGCTCTCAGAGAAAAGCTTTAGTGGAGGGAGATTCACTTTGAAAGCATTCTAATGGAGGGAAAGTGTTTTAGAATTCCAATATCTTGTGCGGGCTTAATGGTCACCCTCCAGTACGTTAATGACCATAAGAGAATATCAGAAGTGGGACCACATGCAAGCACCTAAAAGCTCGGTAAAAGGAAGGAAATTACTATGCTACAATCCTAGATTCGTGAAAGTTTTATGCTATTTTCCTATTTTTTGAGTCTTTCCACGTACTTTCCTACGTAACGTAGCCTTCATGCTCATTGGACGCGCTCTATTTTTCTCTCTCTTCATATGGCCCTCCAAATGACCTCTGAAATTTCCTAATGAAACAGGTACCAAGGTTAAATGCCTCAGATCCGACAATGGAGGCGAATATTGCAGCCAAGATTTTGAAAGCTTTTGTGCTAGCAATGGCATTCGGAGGCAAAGGACAACCCCAAGGACACCTCAACAAAATGGGATTTCGGAAAGGATGAACATGACAATCATGGAACGAGCACGAAGCATGCGGCTACATGCAGGCCTACCGCTTGAGCTTTGGGCGGAAGCTGTAAGTACGTTTGTGTACTTAATCAATCAGTCACCCTCAACGGCATTGGATGGGGGAGTTCCAGACGAGGCATGGACAGGTAAACCGGTGAATTATGCATTTCTCAAAGTGTTTGGGTGTGAGGCTTTCATGCACATAGATAGAAGCCTAAGATCAAAGCTAGATGCAAAGTCCAAAAAGTGTTTCTTCATTGGCTATGGAGAAGGAGACTTTGGGTATCACCTATGGAATCCTGAAGATGGTAAAATATTAAGGAGTAGGGATGTAATTTTTAATGAACAAAATATGTACAAAGATTACTTGGAAAGAAAAAAACCAAAAGAAACAGGTAATGAGTACATGGAGCTTGAGGACGGTGAAGACTCAAGGACCGCAAACGGTGACAATGTGCAACAACGTCAACCAAATGAGGAGCCTCAACCTATTCCCCGAAGATCTACAAGAGCAAGTAGACCTCCAGAAAAGTTTGTTCCTTCCTTCAACCATCTCTTGATCTCAGATTCTAGAGAGCCGGAATCATACGAAGAAGCTATGCAACATGAATCCAAAGAACAATGGACGAAGAGCATGCAAGTGGAGATGGACTCACTACATCGCAACCAAATATGGGAGTTGGTTAAGTTGCCTAAAGGTAAGTGGGCACTTCAAAACAAATGGGTGTACAAGCTGAAGGAAGAAGAAGGTGGGAAGAAATGTACCCCTTACATTGAAAGGGGTAAAAATATTCAAGAAAACTTCGTCTTTTTACCTCAATCATCCCATCTACGTCGACACCATAAGCGTTACGATGACAAAGGAGAGACGATGTCGACTCTTGCTTGTATTCTCCTCTACAATGGCGCAAAAAGTTTTTTCATTTAACTGTGGCAATCTTGAACTTGAATTCTATGTATGGATGATTTGCCACGAGTTTCATATAGGTTTTCAAGTAAAATATACTACATACTAAATTTGAACATAAAGTTCGATAATATGACCGATGTGTTAATGTGTTGCCCTTATTTAAGTTGTTTAAGTGGTATTGACAATTTGCTTAGCAAACAAATTTTGTCAACGGTTATTTCGACGGTTCAATTATCGATATGTATACGATGATACGATTTCAACATGTATTTACACGCATGTATTGATGTGTTACAATTTTATATCACGTCCATTTACTCAAGGACAGACGTCAATTTACACACGACTTGTTGTAGTGAACTGATTTAATGTGCACTTCACCCATAATAAAATTGGAAAGATTATGAAGTGGAGGACAAAATAACAAAGCAACCCCAGGACATTACAAAAAAAGTCAGGGCAGAAATATGTGGTGAAATTCATATATTTTGTGTAACTGAATTGAGTGCAAAGGGTGTGATGTATTGAGTTATTGTAACCCGTTTTCCAACATCTACTAACAAACATCTACTAACATAGTAGGTCCGGCCAATTTTTGTTTCAGGTGCTTCATTAAAGGGTATCTCAATAGATACCCTATGGCAAACTGAAGCAAAAGGCGAGCCTGTGATGTGGACGAGAGAGAGAGAGAGAGAGAGAGAGAGAGAGAGAGAGAGAGAGAGAGAGAGAGAGAGAGATGCCATGTGTTGTGCGCGAGGGTAGAGATAGAGAGGGAGATCTTTCTGTGTGGTTCCATAGGAGGCCATAGTCTCCACGCCATGGGCATTGCAGGATGCACCTCCGGATGGCAGGCCTCGCAATGGTGTGCCGACAAAGAGGAATGGATTTTTTTCATCTGCTTTTGTGGGACATGCCCGAGCGATGGTGTGGTGAAGTTGCATGCAGCAACATCTTGTGACGCACTGGATTGTACGTGGAGGACAGCGAGATCGAAGGCGAACGCATGGGTGTAGAGGCAAGAAATCGAAAAGGGGAACGATTTGGGGGGGCAAGGGGAGCGTTGCGCAGGACTGGTGATGGCGAGTACTCTTCCTATAGTTTTGCCTCCGACTTTGGAGATTCTTTGTGACAAATACTGCACCAGACTGTCTATGTCTAATCTTGGATTCAGTTCTTTTAAGAGAAATCTACTCAAATGTTCAGGTAGTGCATGGAAAAAGAGAGAGAGAGAGAGAGAGAGAGAGAGAGAGAGAGAGAGAGAGAGAGAGAGGGAGATTTTTCTCTAGCATAGGCAGATGCGTGCAGGCAATAGCATGGGCACTATCCAAAGCAGTCTCTCTCTCTTGCACATATGTGGAGCGGCTTTCTCTCTCTAGTTTTTGCGCAAGCGCACAATCTCTCTTGCGCGGCTGTATGCAGGCAGTGTTGTCTATCCGCTTTACCCACACTTGGCTTTTATTGAGGTTACAATAGAAATCTTGTTGTGCTATCCAAGCAAGGAAATCATCAACTATACACACTCCAATATATCCTACAGATTGCATACATATCAAACATTGCGTTCCCTAAGCATAACTCCATATTCACACAAAGCTACATGGCCTTGACCCTATTGAGCAAGTTGTGCAAACATTGCATTTCAAGTGAACACATTTTGAACAGGGAACTCCAAAAACATTGACATACATGTGGGACAAAGCATTACTGTTGATCAATAATCTCATCTATAAGAAATTGTTTGTTGTTATTATCAACATCGTTCATAATTACACATCTCACCAAACACGTAGGCATCAATGATTGCATTGGGCATAAAAGGCCAGAAAGAATGCTGACTTCATTGTAGATGGGGATGAAGATTGTGAGAAGGCATCCTAAACATATGAAAAAGTACATAGAGTATCTCAATAGTGCTATTATCTTCCTCTTGTCATGTGCATCCGCCAAGCACCATTTTCTTCCTCATTGTCTACATGTGCACGTATCATCAATTTTATTCTTTATCACACCATCACTAAGGTGTTCTAGAAAACCACCTCTCTCTCTCTCTCTCTCTCTCTCTCTCTCTCTCTCTCTCTCAGAGTCTTCCAGTCATCTTGCTAATCAGGGTGTTGGTTGTCACTCTCATGTGCTAAGTGTACCTACCAAGCCGACCAAAGCTTCGCGGACTCCGCTAAATGTAGACCAAAGCTGAAACCTCCAACTATCCAAGATAAAAAGGACATGCTCTACCGCTTGCGCAATGAATGGTGTGATCGACTGCTATCTAACACAAGAAAACAAAAAGACAAAGAGGAGATAAAAAGAAAGGAGATGGGAGAAAGTAAACGGATGGGAGCAAAGGTAACATGGAATGGTGGAAGAGGAAGATCTTGCCCGGAGGAGAATGGTGGAAATTTAATTTATGTTCAACAAAAAGTGCCATGTTAAACACTCTTATGATCATTACCATAGTTAAATCTTGGCATTGTTAATGCTACCAAACCTCTACACCCACCTGAAGGCTCTTGTACCCACTCTCCTCTCTGCTATACCTACCTCACAAAATTTGGTTGCATGTGCGGGATGCTCTTGCTCACACAATTGTTGCACACTCTTCTTGTGAGTGTTGTCGTGCCGCAATTGAAGTGCTTAACTGTTCCTCTTGCTGTATTGCAGCATCAATCGCACACTTGTTGCACATCCTACTCACCATTTTATGCACCTCCCTTGCACCCTTATCCACATCCATACTATAAATTGATTACTCTCTCTCTCTCTCTCTCTCTCTCTCTCTCTCTCTCTCTCTCTCTCTCTCTCTCTCTCTCTCTCACACACACACACACACACACACACACACACACACACACACACACAAACACACAAACACAAACACAAGTGTCATACTCATCCACAGAGCAGTGAATATTTATACACAATAGTGTCATATTCATCCACTTTCTCTCTCTCTCTCTCACACACACACACACACACACACACACACACACACACACAATAGTGTCATATTCATCCATTTTTGAGAGTTGCGAGAGAGAGAAAGAGAGAGAGATCAATGATCATTAATCGAACACTGCTTCAAGTCCTGTGACAAAATATAGTGTGTGCACATAAAATTTGGGGAGAGAGAGAGAGAGAGGGGGGGGGGGGGGGGGGGGAGAGAGAGAGAGAGAGAGAGAGAGAGAGAGAGAGAGAGATGCATGGAGGGGCCACTGAGCAGCGACCATTGTAGGTTGGCCACCATTGACACTTTGTTGCCCTGAATTGATTGTTTACGGGATCTGCCTGCAGATGAGCCTTTGCTTTACATCCATGTAGAATTTGAATGTCGTGTGATAATGCTGGCATGGTTTATTGAAATGCAAAGAAAGGGGTCCTAGATCATTCCTTTTCTATGTGTTAATAGGTGCAGGAGCCACAATAACTCTTTGCAACACCTTCCCCACCACCACACCCAACAAACAGTCGCTCCAAGAGAAGTTGCATGGCCATGCACGGGCAGTGTTGTGCCTAAACCTGCTGCACTCTGATGAATATGGTAGTGATACAACATAGGCTACGCGCAAGTGAATTTTCTCTTACGTAACGCATGCTCTATCCACTAAGCTCGAGCATCATTACTGTTGATTCCCAGCAGCTTGAAGTTAATGCACACACTTCACGTCTACAGCCTCTCTCTCTCTCTCTCTCTCTCTCTCTCTCTCTCTCTCTCTCTCTCTCTCTCTCTCTCCGGTTTCCCTCGTCCATCTATGAACTTTTGAGGAAAACGTTGCAGATGTCGTGGCCTCAATAGAGAAGATGCCTCTTCTACCTTTGATCCTTGCCTTTTTTTTCTTTTTAGAGCTATCACTGACCTTTAGTATGCAACTGCTACAGTGCACGGAGAGAGAGAGAGAGAGAGAGAGAGAGAGAGAGAGAGAGAGAGAGAGAGAGAGAGAGAGAGAGAGAGAGAGAGAGAGAGAGAGAGAGAGAGAGAGATAGTGCTACTTGGGAGTTGGCAAGAGAGGGTAAAAGCGAGGGGCATTTTGCTCATAACCTGTGAGATGAATTCTGACGAAATGAGCCCCCGTCTAGAACCTTGAACACCTCCACAGCTTCTTGCAGCATTGTCCAGTTTTTGAGGCCGCTTTTGAGTCGTGTCACACTGTCACGTGTGTGCCCTATTAGTGCCTCTCTCTCTCTCTCATATATGCAGACACATATGAGGTGCTGGTTGCCAATCCCATTCTCTCTCCCCTTGGGCGCTTGTCGATGCTGCATCTTGTTGGTCGAGTGAAAAGGTCGCAAACAGAGGAGCAAGGGTGCATTTAACATTGAAGGAGTGCATGGAATTTAGAACTTGCAGTGTTGGGAATAGCGTTTAGCAGGACCCAGGTCCGTGCATGCTTTGCCAAGAGTTGCATGGAGTGCATTTATGGTTTTTATCCTATCAAATGTCAACATCTCTCTCTCTCTCTCTCTACCTTTGAATTGAAAGCCCTTGGAGCTTGGAGAAGGAGAGAGAGACACGAGGATGCCTTGTTTGGCCTTGAAAGTTTTAAGCGACATTATAAAGAGTATAGATAGAACTTAGTATAATAATATTAAGATATGTTTTTAATAATAATAGGATAGGATATCCTAAGATGACGGAAGACTTGACCCTTTACACTTGTCACGTTTTGCGAGGTGAAGGCTATAAGCCAAAAGAAGGGGAGCGAAAAGAGAGAGAGAGAGCTCATAGGGGGAACGGAGAGAGAAGCGGCCGGCCGTTACAAGGGATTTAATATAGAGAGAGAGAGAGAGAGAGAGAGAGAGAGAGAGAGAGAGAAGTAAGTTTTATCCCAAGAGACCTCAGAGATCTATCTGACTAGTCTTGAACTTCACACACACAGACAGAGAGAGAGAGAGAGAGAGAGAGAGAGAGAGAGAGAGAGAGAAATTGGCGAATGTTCCAAGGATCAATCTGAGACGGATGAAGACTCGAGGCTTGGCCAGCATATTGTGCATGAATTCAAAACTCGGTGTCCCCATTAAAGAAGAGGGGTTCCTGTTTTGCGAACATATATAGACTTTCAAGCATTGCATGCTGCCTGATTGTGAAATTCTACCATCAGAAACAAGCGAACGAGACGAGTCAGCAACGCATGCCAAAGTCTAGTCATGTGTTAATGTGGCAAATTTATGATACATAGGAGCGCCCAAGAGTTCCTTGATTCTCTTCTTTTGATTGCTGTCAAAATATACAGAGAGAGCCCTGCTATATGGAATACCTAATGCCTGGCACAGTCTTCCTCACTACATCAATACAGTTTCGAGTGTCTACTTTTCAATGTACAGTTTCAGTTATCAGTTTCCAGTACTCTCTTTCCAGCTCACTCAAGTCTAACCCCCAACCTGGAATAGCTGTCTAGCTCATTCCATTTTGGCGATCACGGTGGGACTGCTATATGAAATCACAATACCGAATGCCTGGCACAGTCTTCCTCACCTCCAACCATACAATGAGTGCATCTGCTTTGGATGACGAAAGAAGTACATCAGGCGCCTTGAAGTGGAAGAGGAGCATGGAAACTTTTAGCAGAATGGCCATCAACTTCAGATCACTTGAGGGTACTGAGGGTCTGTGCTCCAACCGAGCTCTTGCAAAGGACTCCAACATTTGAGCCACTTGATCTTCAAGCATTGCAAATATGATAGTTGTTTCTGAGTGCATTAAGTAGATTCTGTGCAGCATGGCAAGGATTGGATATAGTTGTGAGCAAAATTCCTCCAGTCCTGATCCAGTTGTAAAACTCTCAAAGTCCTTGATGAGAGACTTAAACAGGCCGGCTGTAATGGCTCGCTTTCTGATAGCGGGATCATCAGATATTACTACTGATAACTCAGGTAGTAAGTAACCAGCAAAAGTACTAGTGTCATTACAATCCCCAGCCAAAGCTTTGTCTAGGTCTTCTAGCAATGACATGACATCCATTAGCTGCTTGTGGTTGCAAGAGTAGAACCGTGAATCGACGTTGCACATGCATGCTCTTCTAGTATCAAGGACAACTTCAGCCACCCATATAATTCCTTCAGGTAGGTGCAAGTAACTTGTATCCTTAAAAAGAAAAGAAGGCCGCAAGCGATTGTACCAAATCGTTTTAGCCTTGGTCATTTCAGCCAGGTATGACAAGAGAATGAGGAAGGCAAGAAGCATAGCACCACACAATTTGTACACTAAGACGCAGCCTACCAATACCAGGCCTTCCACACCTTTGACGACAAGCTCCCACGAGGATGATGATGGCTGCAACGGAAGGCCAGCCACAATAAGAACCTTTGCAAACAAGCCCATCTCAGAGAACCACTGTGCCATATCCAGCTGGCCAATGCTACTCATGAATACTAGCCTCTCTAACAAAATAGGGATGCCAACTATGCTGAACACCACCAGAATTATGTTTGAGAAAGTAGACAAATGAGCAGCTAACCCCACAGCTGAAAGAACTGAGAAGGCAGTGATAGCAGCTATGGCCATCACAACAATCCAAAACAGGTAGATATCCCATCTTTCTAGACGTCTTCTTAAATTTGTGCGGTAGAGTTTTTTGGTCAGTTCAGCAAAGCGATCTTCCACCTCTGGCCTTGTGCATGGATCACTCGGATAGCCCATGTGTCTCATAGATTCTGGTGATCCTTCTACTGGCCAGTTAGGCCAACAATACCTGTTGTTAAGGATGTCCATAAGCCTCCAATGATCAAAAGGGCCAAAAGTGGCATTGAAATCTTCGTACAGCGCCTCCCAGTACTGCACCTCAAATAGCTTGATAGAGGCTTGTCTATGGAACCACTCCAACCGCTTTCTCTCTTGGTCGCGGCAGCTGATCTCTTCATGACAGCTTCTCCATATCCAAAACACCTCATTAGTCCTGCTCACGCAGACGAGGAGGGCTAGAGGTACCATATAATGCCAATGCCAGATCTGTGCTTGTGTGGGGAGGGTCATGTAGAAGAAAAACTCAGCAAATCTGCAGGAGATCCGATTGGACAGGGCCAATTCAGGGGCGTGCTGCGGTCTGGGGAACACCAATCTCAAAGCCATACCTATGGAAAATGTGAGCAGGACAAGCCGTGGGTGGCGGTGGTCAATCAGGGATAGGACAAACGCTGCGCGTGTGATCTGGGACGGGCAGATCACATAACGAAGAAGCCATTGCTGAAGCCCTGTGGCCTCACAAAACACGGCTATGAAATACAGGCATGGGATGAAGAGGGAGAAGGTGTACCAGTCGGTGCCCACCAGGTCGGAGGTGGGCACCTGGGAGCCGCTCACTGCCTGAATGAGGTTGGCGAAGGTGCCGCCGAAGAACTGGGCAAAGCGCAGGAGGAGGAAGGGAGCCCAGCCAAAGCGTATGACCAGCACCACCACCACGATCAGAGCAGCAAACAGGACATAGGAAACGGGCTTCATAGCCTCTTCTGCTCCCAGGATTGCATGCCTTGATCTTTCGAGAGAGAGAGAGAGAGTCAAAACACACAGACCTCTCATCGAGAATGGACGGGTCCGTCCAACGCGCAGCCCACTGCCACCTGCTACACAGGTTCGCCGATGAATCGGTCAAAGCCCATTTGATCCACTGTGCGATTGAAAGAAACTTCCATATACTCTACTATGTACTTCTATAAGAGCTGGGTCGCACCCAGTGTGAGCAGGGGGATGTACAAAAAGAATATTACCAACAAAGGAAAGTGCGTGTTTTCTTCTAGATTTGTAAGAGACCCTGCTATCTTTCTACTAGCACTTGGAAAAAGCATGGTATTAAGCTATTTTTTCTGGCGAGGCCTTTCTCTGCTTATTTCACGATAAATTTCCTCAATAGAACGCCTCCACTGCAGCGCAATTCTTTCCAACCGCTGCTGCTTTTCACCACCATTTGCTTGTGGGTGCGACCTGTTGGTGTCCTCCTCCCCACACACCTTGCTCGCACATGGTATGTATGTATAGAATTTACTATAATTATGTAAGGTGAAGCTTCATTTTAGCATTCTAAAACAATAGAATGCAACAAAGTCAACACATGTAAGGATGTGAAATGAAAGGTGAAGTAAAAAGATTCATTTAATATTTTTAAAACCAAAACAAAATTTAAGGTAAGTCTCAATCATAGCTGAAAACATTGAAAGTATGCCTAGCTCAACTCTCCTCTAAGGCTTCTTTTAGAAAGCAAAACAGAACTCATCAATATATATATACATATATATATATATGTGTGTGTGTGTGTGTGTGTGTGCGCGCATGTGTGTATGTGTGTGTGTATAAATACGTGAGTGTGTGTGTGTGTGTATGTATCTATAGAATTTACTAGAATTATGCAAGGTGAAGCTTCACTTTAACATTATAAAACAATAGAGTGCAAGAAAGGTCAAGACATGTCATATATGAAACTAGTATGTGACCCGCGCGTTGCTGCGGCCAAGGGGTATGGTTCAATTTTGGGTACCCCTCCCCTCCTCTTTAAGCTGACAACATGTGCAAGTATTTTTTATGCCTTCAATTCAAGGTAATGATAGCCATATCTTAAATACTTCATTATCTGCAATAAAATTTTGCATCCTTTGTTGTATTGCTCTAAATCACATCAAATTTGTGTCACAATAGAAAATGCATAGAGAATTGAATCATGAACTAAAAAGATTACACGCATTGGAGCTAGAGAGAGAGAGAGAGAGAGAGAGAGAGAGAGAGAGAGAGAGAGAGAGAGAGAGAGAAGAGTAGAAGAACATGGCTTCTAATTTTATGGCGAGAGAGAGAGAGACAGGGAGAGGGAGATTAAAACAAAAACAACAATCCACTCCATTACTATAAGTAGTCTCTTTAAGCATAACTTGCAATTGGTCTCTTAAACAAAAAGTTTTTTGAAAGCCACTAAATCTTAACTGACAAAAAGCTTGTGACTTCAAAACGACAATCTGCAAGATGTTGCATTCGTCACCCGCAAAATCCATGGGCCTACGCAACGAACGCTCCTACCAAAACGACGATGCCCCTCATGTAAGGTGTACAATACAATCCTCCAATTCTCATGTCTATCCCTATAAGAGTATACTGCATTGGCAGGCAAGCGATTGCCAAGCTCACGAACCCGTATGCAAGTTGAACCTGCATTACAGTTCAACGCCACATAGATATGAAAGTATCATTGGGGTCCTCCAAAAAACTCATGCATTTTCATTAAAAGGTTATCACAATAATAGTGATTCCTGCAAGCCAATAGGTTAAAGACAATAAGCTCAATAACAAAAAAAATATAGAAAGAAAATGTGCTTATTGATATTCCTTACCTAACAACTTCAAAGCTTTCAATAATGTGTACTACATCATGCACACTAAGTGGGCCTCTCAGAACCAGGTGGATCTACATTTGTTAGTTCAAACATCAAGTTGAAAATTTTACAAAGGATATAATTAGATCTAATTACCATAGATGTGACGTGCAGGTGGATGATGAAGCATCCAAGTAAATGTAGACAATGTCCAATGTCTTCTAAGACGGAGCATCTATAAATAGAACATTCCACCCCATTCAAGAAATACCAACATCATCTTTGCATGACAATGAAAGTGCATAGATGAATCAACATAAGAACTATAGTATGCGACCCATGTGTTGGTGCAAACCAAAAGAGTGCACTATTAATACCACTAAAACTCTTAAATATGTAGCAAACCATTAGATCTCAATCACTCACAGACATGTATAAAGAGCTGCACAAATCTACTCATTTATGTAAATATAAGCCATAAAATTTCAACATTCTCACATAATGAGATGAAAAACATGTAAAACATCTATAATTTATGAAAGTAGAAATTCCACAGATATGCAACAACTAAAAAATAGAAGAAAACACTTAGATTTGAGATTTTGATGCCTTTTTCGAAAACAAATAACCTCAACTGCAATACCAATGAACCTTCAAACACCAAAAAATTTTATTCATGATTGGCATTGTTCATGTCTCCATGCAAAATTTCAAAATCCATCGGAAACAAACTAAACAATTAGTGGCATACCGTTGCCATACAAAGGATGCTTTGGTGTGGAGTTATAGGTGATAGCACATAATAACTATAATAATACTCAAATTCTCTATACCTATCATACATTGATGTGCGCTCCTTGCCGCACTGTCGAAGCAAGGGCCTTGCGGTTACACCGTGTGCGAGCCATAGACGGCTCCAAGCACACAACTAGCTTAACTAGTAAGCTCAAAAGAGGGAAATGGTGTGTCACTCACCGCTCTATGCTCCTACCGTGGAGGATTCCTCGCCGCGAAGAAGAAGGAGACGCCGCTACGTCGCGCTCAACCGCTTCACCGCCGTCGTGCCGCCGCAATGCTCGATCGCACTCTCTCTCTCTCTCTCTCTCTCTCTCTCTCTCACACACACACACACACACACACACACACACACACACACACACACACACACACACACACACACACACACACACACAAGGAGGTGAAGAAGAAGAAGATGGAGATGGAGATGGAGCAAGAGCACTCTTCTATTGCACAAATGAGAGAATGAGTGAATTTTAGGTTTAGTTGGCTTTTATATGAGCTCACCCCATTCACACTTGGGCGCCCATGCTTAGCCAACTAATCCCTTGAATGTCCCAGTTAGAGTGCGCCTCTCATCGGAGATCACTCTTACCCTTTTCCTATTGGTCCGACAAACCCGGTACCTGACTCTACCAAATACATAATACACGTCCGTCGTAGGTGATGGGGTGTCCGTGAGCCGTGAGGGTTAACATGCCCCCCTTCCTGATGTAGATTCCGTCCTCGGAAGCTATTGAGTTGAAGCTCGTTTGTCGAGGTGGAGGAGCATTTGAGATGAATGTCCTCAGCCTTCTTCAGTCACTGCAAAATCAAACAACATTGGCACAGTAATTGCATTCTCATAAGTGATTAAAAAGCATATGCAGTTTTAGGTAGACAAATTGATTGGTAAAAGAATTTCAAACAATTTGTCAGCAATGAACATTAAATTGCAATGTAATCAAATGCATAAACAGATGTAAAGGTAAAAAATTAAACAAGTCTGGGGTCGCTAATTTGACGGTCGAAAGGCACTAGAGATCGAATATTAATACTGTGGGTAAGCTTCTTAATTTTCTGTGGTCAATTAAGTTGTTTAATCGCGAGAGCCAAGTATTCATGTTCGAGGGCTGACTAGAGGCTATATCTAGAAGACCTTGTAGTTAAGCTACCATAAAAGGAATTTCTCATGAAATCATCGCCTGACTGATTACTTTTTCTTTGACACCCCCAAAGTCTTTTCACAGTGATTCAATTTTGATGTGTGTGCTTATTTTGTATGCCTTGGGTTTTTTGCTTTTCAAGTAAAAGCGCCCATATTGGGAACCTCTAGGGCTCTAGTACCATAGGCAATACATGTGAGTGAAGTACCAAATCAAGTTGAGATTTCTCTTCCAGCTTAAGATTTTACAGTGTGGCACTTTGATTTTTTGTTTGTTCATTTTCAGCATTTTAATTTTGTAACTTTGGGGGCTCATACAACACTGATACACCTCCCCAGGCTCATCACACTAGTAAACTCCCTTTATAATACTTAAGCTAAAGGTCAATAGGGTCAAGCCCACTAGAAAGCCCTAGTACATTTCACACAATGCTGCCTAAATCGGATTAAGAACCTAAGTAACCATTAATTATTAGGAAGGCATTCCCCATGGTATTAAGAGAAGATTTCTAACACCTAACTTGGTCAAACTAGTTTGTCGGACTGCTTGATTTTTAAACCTAGACAAGTGATTATGACAAAAAATTACATTGAATTAAATGTTTGATACTAAGCAAATGCGGTGAATATTAGGCTACCAATCACAATTAAAGCTGACAATCATAGATGCAAAAAAGATAAGGGGCAATGCTAATGGACAAGAAACACCTGTTTGTGTCGATGGTCGCGCTTGATTTGAAGAGTGAGTTGAGATAAAGATTCCATGAAGATCCAAATCCTACCAATAGCAACACGCTCCTGTACACACTAGGAAACAAAAGGAATACCTCCAGGAGGCACATTAGTGGAAAATGGTACCAACACTTATTGAACACAACAAAAAACATAAGGAACCCTAACCTAACTATTTGTACTCCCCCTAGAGAGTCAAGGGAATAGGATATTGTAGAGGTTGGGGGGAAACCCTAAGGCTAAACCCCTATCCTCCTCGTCGAGATAAACAAAGTCATCATCCATGAGACCATATGTGCCATCCGTGTAGTCGTGTAAATTTTCTTCTTCATCATAGGTGCCCATGTTTACTAAGAAGGTCACTAGACGCCTATAGTCATCTTGGTCAAAAGGGTAGGCTTGTGCAATGGGAGAAACGCTCTCTACTAAGTATGGATCAGACGTGGTCAAGAGACGTATCAGCCATTCTAACTCCTCAAAATTCCTCTCACATGCTAGCGTACCTATCAAATCCCATTCACATGCAAGCACTGGAAAGACCATGTGAAATATTTGTGAAAAGTAACGAGGGTACCTCTCACCCAAGGCAGGAGTGGATGACTCTAGCGTACTAGCCATATCTGTACACGCAAATAGATGATGGTTAGAGTGCAAATATTACAAGGGTCGTGTTCTTGTGCATAATTTGTTTTTATGCTTTGTGTTATGGCTCTTGCTCTTTTACTTTTTTATCTTGTTTTTGTGAGTATAAGGCTTTATATATACATTCCCTAAGATCGGAGATTAAGAGGTCAGGGAGAAAGGTTGAGAGGGAAGCAAGTGAATGATGGATGTCCACAAACACTCCCCCCTTCCTTGGGTAGATCATACCGTTTGAAATGATGTCGTCACCCTTTGAAACCAATTGTTCCAGTTGGTAATAGGTGAGGATTTTTGCCAGTAGTTTTCTATTACCCTAGGTGCCTCGTCAAGTTGCAAGGGTGGTAAGGTACTCTCCCAGGATTGAACTTGAAGTGGTTCATCAGGTGGTTCTTGAACACTGGGAGGTGTGGATTCTTTTGTAGCTTCATGGAGGTCCATTACTATAGATGGAGGCTGTGTAGAAGCTTTTACCTCTATGGATGTATTACATGAGGAGCTAGAAGCTTCATGGAACTCCCCCCTTCTTGAGCTAGGTGGAATAAATTGGTTTTGCCTTGGAGCCCAAACTAGCTCTGTGTGTAGCATTCTGTGATCTTTCCCTTCCCACAGTCTGCCATTGGCTTTAGCGTTACACTATTTGACTCATATGGGTTTGTTGTCGATAGGCAAGAATACATTTTACGTTTAGGTACCCAAATTTGCTCATTTCCATCATAGTAGCCTTGGGCTTCTAATAGTTGTTTTGGAATCCATCGTGATTTGGTCTTGACTCTCCTAGGGCGCGCTCTTGGTTTTCCTAGGAATTTTTTCTTGGAATGGATGGGAGGGTTGAGGTAGTTGGAAGTAAGGCCTTGGGGACCCATTGATATGTACTCTTAGGTCGTGGATGAGTACTTGCAATATTACTGCTTGCTGCAACTACAAGTGTTGAAGTGCTAGGTTCATGGGTAGCTGGCAAAGACGTGTTAACCACCTTGGCTTGTGAATGTTGGCTATCCTTCAACTTTGCTAGAGTTTTCAACGTAGGTGACTTTGCTTGAATGATAGGGGTAAGAGTCGGTGGTCGCGTCGTGACACTAACAGTATCCCAATCAATAGTGCATTTGGTTGCCAACATCCACATGCGTCCCAGGTTTACGTTGCCTTCCATAGCTCCCGCGGGCATGACTAGAAACCTCTGCACTATGCTTTCATTGTCATAGACAACAGGGGTCTGAAGGACTCCAAGAATAGCAGTTTTCTTTTTATTAATGCCCTTGACTTGCATCGTACTCGGGGATAGGGTCGGTTTCCCTAATTGACACCAAACTCCATAGGATAACAAATTGTGTTTAGCTCCCGTATCTAATAAGGCATTGTATAGTACTTTCCCATAGGGGCTATTTAGCTCAATCGGGTATCGTAGGGGTGGCTCAGATTCTAATGAGTCGTCATCTGTGTCCTCGAAAAATGCTTGCGTGATTCCCAGATTAGCCTCTCGTTGGCGTCTAAGACGTTGTTGTCATTCTCGAGCCTCAACTCTTGCTTGGATTTTTTAAAGCTCTGCTTGTTCCTTGGCAGCCTTCTTTTGATGGATGGCTTGCAACTCTTCCTGGCTTAGAGGATCATAATATCTTTTGAATTTACTCCCATTAAGGAATCCAATGGTTTCAACTCCATCTAGAGTCTCCACACGAATGGTACCTTGCGGGGTAATTTCACACACTCGATATGGCCCCTTACCAGCGTATTTCAATTTCTTCTTTTCATTACGTACCCCGTACATAAGAACTTTATCACCAACCTTGATGTCTTTATCCTTTAAATGGCTATCAAACCACTTCTTTCTCCTATCCTTTTCCACTAGAGCATTTTGCACAGCTAATTGCCTCTCTTCATCTAGCCTTTCCAGGATATATAATCGCTCCACTAAGGGGTTACCATCCCAACCTTCTTGAGAAGCTACTCGAAGACTAGGAATGACAAACTCCCATGGCATAACTGCTTCTTGGCCATACACCATCTTAAACGGTGTGCAATTAATAGCAACTTTATACGCAGTACGATAAGCCCATAAAGCTGATGTAAGCTTTAGGTCCCAATCAGTGCGATGAGCCTCAACTGTCTTTGTCAAAATGGAGATGAGAGTTTTGTTGGTACTCTCAGCTTGGCCATTTGCTTGGGGATAATAGGGTGTAGACTTGTGGTGAGATATCATGAAGTTTGATGTGAGTTCTTTTATTACTTCATTTATAAAATGAGTTCCATTGTCACTCACAAGTTCAAAGGGGCATCCAAAACGTGTGATAATGTTCTCAAAGAGGAACTTAGCTGTTGTTTTTGCATCCGCCTTTCATGTTGCTTTTGCTTCAGCCCATTTGGTTACATAGTCGGTAGCCACAATGATATATCGTGATTGCGTGTTACGTGCAGCCGGACTAATCGGTCCTACAAAGTCTAAGCCCCACTTTTCAAATGGTTGGGTTACCTTGATGGGATGTAGAGGCATCCTATCCCTTCTTTGTGGCTTGTTGAAGCGTTGGCATTCATCACATCCCTTTGCAAAAAGTGATGCATCCTTAAACATAGTGGGCCACCAATAGCCTGACTGTAAGATCTTTCGGGCAGTCAACTTTCCTGAAAAGTGACCACCAGCTACGCCCATGTGTGCCTCTTGTAGAATATATAAATACTCATCCTCGCGGGTACAGCGTCTAAGAACATCATCTTTTCCTCTCTTATAGAGAGTTCCAGCCAGTAAGCAATAGGGTTCACATTCCTTGATTAATTTTTGAGCTATATCTTTTCGCAGTTCTTTGGGTGGAAAACCATTAACTAAGAAGTTAACAATCTTTTCACTCCATTCAGGCATTGTCTCAACAATGAACAAAGGAGTATCATGCAATTCATCATCACCCTCGTAGGAGCTTCGCCATTAGGGATACGAGATAAATGATCCGCCATGACATGTTTCTTCCCAGGCCTCACAACAACGGTGAAGTCAAACTCAAGAAGAATTAACAACCATCGTGTAATTCGACCTGTGGAACACGGCTTGTTTACCAAATATAGCAATGCTTGATGATCAACATAAAACACAAACTTGGTAGCAAGAAGGTAATAGCGAAATTTCTTTACTGCGTAAATCATAGCTAGACCTTCGCACTCTGTAGTAGTGTAGTTCATCTCGGCATCATTTAATTGGCGACTTGCAAAGCTAATAGGGTAGTCCAATTTATGTTCTCCTGGTTGAGTTAGAACACACCCAATAGCAAAATTTGATGCATCAATATGCACATGAAAAGGTACATTCCAATCGGGTGTTCGCAGGATTGGAGCACTTGTTAGGGCCTTCTTTAATAACTCATAAGATTGATGACATTCTTCCGTCCAGTGAAACTCGATAAGAAGCTTGTACAATGGACGCGCTATCTCGGTAAAGTTTAAAATAAATCTTCGATAATAACCAACATGGCCCATAAATCTTTGAACTCCTTTATAGTTCGTAGGTGGTGGCAAATCATCAATGGCTTTAATCTTTCTCTCATCTATGGATATCCAGTTCTTGGACACTATATGCCCTAGAATGACTCCATGCTTAACCCAAAATCGGCATTTGAAAGGGTTCAATGAGATGCGATAAAATCTACACCTTTCAAATATTTTTCGTAGATATAACAAATGCTTCTACCAAGAAGAATAAACACAAAGGTCGTCTAGGAAAGCTTCACAAAACTCCCTTAGAAATTCTTTAAACGCAGTGTTTATTAATCGTTGGAATGTAGCAGGGGCATTCGTTAAGCCAAAAGCCATAACACGAAATGCAAACACTCCAAACTCTGTGATAAAAGCAGTTTTAGCTTGGTCCTCTAATGCAATTGTGATTTGATTGTAACCAGAGTACCCATCTAAAAAGCTATAAGCTTCCTTGCCCGCAACTCTTTCAAGCACATGTTCTGAATATGGCAAGGGATAATGATCTCTCCTAGTAGCTGCATTAACTTTCTTGAGGTCCACGCACACTCTTAGTTTCCCATTCTTTTTTGGCACAATGACTATTGGAGAAACCCATTCTGAGTGCTCAATAGGGTATATGAATCCACATTGGATAAGTTTTTCAATATCCTCTTGTACAATTTTGGCGTACTTAGGATTCATTGGATAGGGTCGTTGCTGGACGGGTTTAGCAGTGTTGATCATGGGAATTGTATGTTGCACCACAGAAGGTGGAACGCCCTTCATGTCATGATATGTCCAAGCAAAGATATCCTTGTATTCCTTGAGGAGCTCCTTAAGTACAGCCTCTTCAGTTTCGGTAAGGTCTTGAGCAATAAAGACTGGTTTAGACTCCTCACCTGGTTCTGCTAATTCTATCCCTTTAACTACCTCTGGACCATCATAGACTCCACTGCTTTCATTGGTAGGTATTCGTTGGGCCTTGGCATACACAACCTTTCGCTCCCCCGTGGTATAAGATTTAAAATGTTCAGGAGCCGTATGTAAGTCAGCAGGCTCTTGTCCTGACGGAGACCTCTCTTTTAGTTCTGCCTCCTTTTGTTGTTGTGATAACTCTCGGTTTTGACGTCTTCTTATAGTTCGACTCAATTTCGGCTCTGTAACCTCCAATTGAGCAAGGTCAATGGGTCGCGGGCTGCACCATATGACACTCTGGAGATGCTCACCCCAATTGTCTACTAGCTTTCGATGAGCATCACATGCCCCTAGATAGCTAAGCCATTCTGCATTAGATCTTTCCTTGTTTATCCTAGCTCTCACATTTGCTCGATATCGTCGTCTCTTATATGACCTTTGTTTCTTGTTAAGGTTTTGATTTTGGTAAATGTTTGAACTCGACTCGCTTGATAGGTCTTCACTTGTATCTTCTTCACTCTCATATAAATTACCATAGATGGTCGTACTAGACCTTGAGTGTTCAGTTTCTATACTTGGCTCACTCGATGTTTCCTCAGGTTATGAATCCATTTCTCCCTGAGATTCTGTTTCTGATGTGTATTGGCCTGAAGCCTTTGAGGAATCATCGGTTTCACTCTCAGGTAGGTGTGCCTCTTTCTTATCATCAGATGTTACATGCGCTACACCTAACATGTTTACCGGTGCAATGTGTGGTATCTCTTCCCCATCTGGTGTTACCCAGGTTGTTCCTCTAGCTCCCCATGTATCTATAGTTGCCGCTAGGTGTACCCAATCGACATTGTCTGACTCAGCCATTCCGGGTAGGATATCCATATAAGGAGAGTTCTCCCCAATATCCGTGTCTTCGTTACACGTGTAACAATACTGTAATGGAACTGAGTGAATTGTTGTGTCTGATCGATTATCAATAATGAATTTATTTCCTAGAGGATGCGTTCGACCACTTAAAAGATCAACTCGAATGACAGAGTCTTGGAACTGTAAGTAGACGTGGTTTTTGGACCAGTCATGCACCATTTTTTCTTCCCTCATGAATGGACGCCCTAAGATCATCTCAAATGACATAGGATGCTTGGAAAAATCCATAACAATGAAAGTATGCCTTACCTTGTGTCCCAAGACCTTGATCCAGAGATCCTTAAGCATTCCAATAGGCGTAACAATAGATCCATTAGCCATTTTTACCACTACGCTTGTGGCTTCAAGGTGAGGTTGCCCCATAGACTCCCAACAACTCTTTGTCACCATGCTGACTCCCGCACCACCGTCAAGGAATCCCTTTACAGTTAATCCTTTAGTAGTGATTGGCAGAGTAGCATTAGATTCATCACCTTCAAAGTATTGCCCCAACTTGTTAACGGGTACTTCAATTACAGATTCATGTCCCGCTAGGTCAGATGGTGGTGCTAAATGTTCCTTATCATTCATTACCGAGTCAAGTTTGTTCATACGTGCAAACTGTGGTAATCCGGCCTGTAATTCTCCATTGAGGAAGGCTCGAAGAGCTGAGACTAGCTCGGGGTCTTTATATAGTTTGGACATGATGGTGGTTCTAGCTTCTGAAGACATGAAATCCATCAATTTGGCAACATTTAATGGCATCTTGTGGGACGTAGGACCCTGACAAGAGAATGGTGAAGATGGAATCTCCACTTCCTCAAGGGGGTCGGGCATTCCCTCACCAAACATTCTCTCTAGTAGGAAAGGTGTGTGTCCACTTTCAGATGTCCTACCCTCACTCTCTTCCCGAATGATATTGGGTATAGCTAACGGCATGTAGTTCTTGTGAGGTTGAACTTGTGTGGGAAACACTGTGTCTGACATCTGGATATGTTTGGGTTCAGGTTCTAATGTTCGTTGAGTTTCTTCCACCAAACCCCTCAGTTGTTGGACTCGTTCAATTTCCACTGTTGGGTTTGGATAGGTTCCAATCTTTCTCTTGCAATCCTCATTTTTCGTCTCTCGTGGCTTATCTTGGGGGTTCGCAACTGGGTGGTTTAACTTTGAATACTCTTTTGGTGCTCGTCGTAATTCCCTCTCGTGATCCTCCTCACTGGCTTTTTCCTTTGTAGTAATAGTTTTGGTCTCCGTGGTCTCTATAGAATCTGAGTCATCCTCAGGGTCATTCATATACACGGGATCCTCTCCTGTCCCTATGTTAGTCTTTGAACTAGGTTTTGAGCTAGAAGCATTAAGGGATTTCTTTCTTCGTGTTTCTTCTTTCTCGCTCGGCCAATGGATGCAGCATCTCTCTCTTCGAGGATGTAATTTTGCTTTTGGAGCATCGACCGTGTGAGTGCATTCACTGGTGCTATGTTTATAGTTGGTGGTGTCCCATCAACAATCTCTATTATGTTCAATGGTGTGTTTTCGGTGCGTTTGGATTGTTAGGACACTGTGCGATCAAATGATCTATGCCACAACGATTACAAGTGAGTATTGGCATTGCCAATGCACTCCCTTGACTTGTTTGCATTAGTGCGGCATTCTTTTGCATTCTAATGGGGCACTCAGCTACTCGATGTGGTCCACCACATTCATAGCACTGAAGAGGTGGTCTCTTGGTAAAACTATTAATGTTTTGGCCTCTTGCTGCTAGCGCAGTAGCTTGATATACCGGTTTGATTTGTCCCCAATGGTCTTCCATATAGTACATGGGACACTCCTCAAGCATGTTGACTCCATAGATGATACTAGAGTCTATGTCCTCTTCGCAATCTACATAAGTATTAGATGACTCGCAACCTATTTGGTTCATAGGTGTAACTCTTGGATGAGGGGGTTGCGGTCCTAGCACTGGAGGTGGCAACGGTGTGGTTTGGACCACATTTTGGGTTCTAGGGACCATGTGTTGTAATGGAAACTGTTGCTCCATGGGTGGGGTAGGCATCAATGCAGGAACTCGAGGTGAGTCTGCCCAAGCTATAGGCGGTCTATTTTCCATGATGCGTTTTAGCATTAGGCAATCCTTCGCTTGATGGCCATACCTACCACACGCGTTACAAGTCCAGTTAAACTTTACTCTGAAAGTAGGGCATTCACTCGTAGTATGTGGGCCCAAGCAAATTGAGCACCATTGTTTCTCCCTTCTTGGATACATATGAGTGTTTTGTGGAGCACGATTACCCCTAAGGCTTTCTTGGATGGCCTTTGTGAGATCTGCCAAAGTCATCTCAGATATCGTTTGCTCTTTCACTATTGACTTTATCTTCATTGGCTCATGCCCTGATGCTTGCGAGCTACTAGACTTTGGCTTGGCAGACACTCTTTCTCCTGCAATCATTAAATTATCCTCCAACTGGATTGCATTCATGGTGACTGCTTCCCAAGTAGTGATACCTCTAATGACTAGGCCATTATAAATACTTTCATGTCGTAGTCCCCTAATGAATCTATCGAGCAATTGGTTGTTGTTGAATCGCTCGTTTGGATTGCATCGAGAATTCAAATTCTTTAGGCGACTAATGAAGTCTCTCACGGATTCACCTTCTTCTCGTTGGGCTTTCTGGAGCTGAGAGGCTACACCCCAAAGTACTCCCTCTCGTATGTATTCTTTTAAGAACAGTCTCCTAAGAGTAGAGTGGATCGTTTTTTCTTCTACTCTTAAGGTTCTATACCAATATCTAGCCTTTCCGCTTAGGGTCAAACTCAAAGCCTTACACTTATGTAGCTCATTGTGCTCTTCCAAGGAATCGCACACATGTTCAAAGACTTCCATATGATTTCTAGCATCTCCGTCTCCATTGAATTTCTGTGTGAGCTTAGCTACTTGAACTGCCTTGCTCCTAGGCTCTCTATCAGGTGCACTACACATGTTTTCCGCAATAGAGCGACTGATAGTTTGAGCAAATGTTGCCAAATCTCCTATTTGAGCAGGTATAATGGGTGTATGTGCTCCTGGAACCACATGTGAGATGGGAGTTGGCCTTGGCCTTGGCATACGCGCGGCTCTTGGGTCCCAAATTTTGTATGGTTGTGTACCAGACGGTGGTCCAAAGTTTACAGGCGTGGCCCTAGGCATAGGGGGTGCCTGATATGGCATGTTATTATTAAATGGCATGGCTCCACTTGTATAAGAGCTTGGATAATTCCATTTGTGGATTGTAAGCTCTTGGAATAATCGGAGGTGTAGGAGCTACATGAGGCTGAGGTACGACAGGTGCACATGATTGATACATACATGTAGGTATAGTTGGGGGCACTGTGCTACTAGGCATCGGCGCAGTATTAACAAATGAACTCCATGGTGTACTTCTTGTCATGCTCACCACTGGGATATGCATGGTAGCCGTAGTGTCATTAAGAGAAAGATGAGCTAGATCTGGGAAGGTAAAGCTACCACTTGTGGGCTCATATTGTACTGAGGCTCCTGGCGAAACAACATATGGAGGATCAATGGGGCTCACTGAGGGAATCTCCATTTGTGATAGGGTTGGTTGGTTGGCCTTTCCCGTATCCAAGAATCTCATTAGGCCTGTTGAAGGCATGTTGATCCCTGTGTTCTGTCTTTCTAACTCGACAATCCTATGGAGGACATCACAGACTTTCTGTTGTTGCTCATCTATGCTAGTAGCACCCGATGTGGATTGTAGAACATCTAACCAACCCACATGATAGGTGTGTCCTGTGTACCGATCAGTTAAAGCTTCTGCTTGTAGGTCATACTCCCAATTTTCGTTTAGGAATATCCCATCTAGGCCCGGCGTGCTGGAGGTTTCCCTTGAAGTGGAAGCATTATTGCTCCCCATAGCTTGCCCCTCCCTGACTGCTACCTTGGGAGTACTCGGTTGCTCGGCTGGCATGATTGTTGTCATAGGAGCCTGCTTTCAGGGCTCGACTTTGTTCTACCCTTCGTAGGTTCTCAATTTCCCTCTCCCTTGTTGCTTGCATATAGCGTTCGATTTCTTGTACTTCGGCAAGACTCCTACCATCGGGTAGTAAAAGCTCAGAGGGAGATAGTCCTAAAGGATCACGAGATGCAGTGGATGGAACATTCACATGCACACTCTCAAGAAGCATAGGGTCCATTTTAGGCATGAATGACGAATTTACTTCCCCGCTCCCTTCATTTATTTCATTAACCGCATGTTCGGAGCGAGTAGCTCTACTAAGGGTCTCTTTTGAGCGGCTAAACACGCTGGACCCGGGCCGTGGGCCCATGGCATGCATGTCTTGACTTGAACTATCAGGATTTGGTGTAGGATACCCCTCCATGACTTCGTAGTCAGAGGAAGAATCACTAGACGCGATATGAGGATCTTGGGTCGCGCTACCTTGAGTCCCGACCGAAGGTCCAGAACCTAGGGTGGAGGAATAATGGGTGCCCACGTAAATGGAGGCACTACCAATATGCTCGTGCTCTAACACTCGTCCAGAGCGTAGGTTCATATGACTTGGATCCCCTAGAAGTGTCAGTGAGGTCCCGTGAAGGCTGCTCACCTAGTAATTTTGGGTGTTTTGCAACCCAAGTCTTTTCTTATTTTTTGATTTTTTGGTCCTTTTTTTCTGACCCAGCTATAGAATAGAACGTATGATAGCTCAAAACGAGCGTCTCGGTCAGAGGGACGTGCCGTGCCGTGCTTTACAGCCCTCCGTTTGGTCACTTTATGCCCTCAGAATCCCTAAAACCGTCAATTTTTAGTAGGGAACTAGGCCCGAATTAGAAAGTCTAAGGGTGCAAGTGGGAAGAGAAGGGAGGAGAGTGGAGGACTTGCTCCACATGCTCTCATTCCCTCTTGAGGGGGTAGGGTATATATATAAGAGTGAGTCTAGTATATATCATAAGATTGAGGATTGAGGCTTGGGCTTGGGGAAATGATCCCGATCCCGATCAAAATTTTAGTGTAGCCCCCCAGTCACTCACGCTTAAATATTTTCGGTTGTTTTTTTTTTTTGATTTTTTTGATTTTTTTTAAAAAACATTTTGGGCAACGACTGCGCGCGGTTTTGGTGACCCTTTCTTGGCCACACACACTGTCACCTACCTAACCTCCTAGTCAACAACTCACAACTCACAGACAGCTCACTACCTTATCTACTTACTAACAGTGCTGCTAACCACTAACTAATCTATTAACTAATCTGTTAACTGCTTGCTGACAGTGAGCTAACTGTCCACCTACTTCCTCTCTCACTACCTTGCTGTGCAAACACTGTGTGCAACCAAACCTTGACAGAAAACTGTGTACAGACTGTGTGCAAACAGAAATTGCTAACTGCCTACCTGCTTATTCATTCACTGCAAACAAGCTAACGACTACTAATTGTGCAAAGACTGTGTGCAAACAGAAAACACAACATTATGCAGACATCACAGAACTTGCAGACAACACAGAAATTAACAACTTACAGAAAAACAACTCATTCCTCTTCCTCTTCCTCTTCTTTCCTACTACAAACAACTCATAAGAGAAGCACAAAGTGCCTCTTGGGCTTAGTGCAGGGCGATTCCCCGGTAGCGGCGCCAAAAATGTGCGCTCCTTGCCGCATTGTCGAAGCAAGGGACTTGCCGTTACACCGTGTGCGAGCCATAGACGGCTCCAAGCACACAACTAGCTTAACTAGTAAGCTCAAAAGAGGGCAATGGTGTGTCACTCACCGCTCTATGCTCCTGCCGTGGAGGATTCCTCGCCGCGAAGAAGAAGGAGACGCCGCTACGTCGCGCTCAACCGCTTCACCGCCGTCGTGCCACCGCAATGCTCGATCGCACTCTCTCTCTCTCTCTCTCTCACATACACACACACACAAGGAGGTGAAGAAGAAGAAGATGGAGATGGAGATGGAGCAAGAGCACTCTTCTATTTCACAAATAAGAGAATGAGTGAATTTTAGGTTTAGTTGGCTTTTATATGAGCTCACCCCATTCACACTTGGGCGCCCATGCTTAGCCAACTAATACCTTGAATGTCCCAGTTAGAGTGCGCCTCTCATCGGAGATCACTCTTACCCTTTTCCTATTGGTCCGACAAGCCCGGTACCTGACTCTACCAAATACATAATACACGTCCGTCATAGGTGATGGGGTGTCCGTGAGCCGTGAGGGTTAACAATTGATCACCCTTTTTGCAAATAAAACCCCACAAACCCTATTGTCTTGTTTGAACCTTCATAAGCTCTACATTATACACATCTTATGGACGCACATCATAATAGGGACCGATTGGTCACTAATTTCCAAAGCGAAGAGATCCATATATAGGAGAAAGTTTGATTTTTGTCAAGAGGACACAACTTTAGGGGTATGCATACGCATCAATGCACTAAAATACCGAGTTCAAGTGGTTTAATGTGCATGATCTTTGTCTAAAGTTTTTTACAATGGTCATTACAAACTCATAATGGGGTCTAAAAACTACTGCTACCCAATTATTTGGGATAGCAAAAAGTCCTTCAAATCTAAAGGAGTAAGACAATTTTTACCTATAAACCTAAAGATAACTTTCACAATAAAGTTTTTATAGCGGAAAAATATTTTGGAATCTATCCAGCTTTCATGTATTTCATTTCCACCTTGAAGCTCACATAGGTGATAATAGTTATAGTAATTGAAGCCTCTTTCTTAATGACGTGTTGCTTTATGTTTCCAAGGCACAAATGTATTACTCCATATTGTTTTGACACAAATATAGTTTCAAACAACGTCTCAAAACTTAATTTAAGTACATGGCTTCATGCCATACACATGAAGCAACACAACTATAGAACCAAACAAAACAACATGTTCATTAATCTACCCTATCAACGTAGTTCAAAGCAAGTTATGCTTTAGTACATCACGACATTCAATAAGCACACAAAACCAAGAGTTCAATTATTTCTAGTAGCCAAGATTGAACGCATTTATATGGAATGTGCATCAAAAGCTCAAGCCATCTTTGTCATCAATGCATTCAATCGATTTAGGTGGACCTTGAGCCGCGTCACCTCTCCTTCTAGAGCCCGAATGTGCTCTTTAAGTGCATCAATTTAAATTTGGAATTCCCTATTGGTCATGTGTGAGCCTTGCATTGATTCAAATTGTTGTTGCTCCATGTGCACTAAAATAATGGACCTATTCTCCTCAATGTGATTCATTCCGCCATTGAAGATCTATGCATATGAACGCACCTCATTGCAAAGGTCTACAATTTTTTGGCCATTGGCTTTATAAGTCACATCCATGAGTGCTTCTAAGTGTCTTTCAAAGTCCAACTACCTAGACTCAGTACGGGCAAAGAAGTCCCGCAATTCAACCAAGACTTGGTCATTTCCATAATGTACCATAGGATGAGTAGAAAAGGATCCCACGCATCGAACCCTTCTCTTTGCCACTCCAACATTGGCAAACCTTGGAGGAGTGGACTCAATACCGACAGACTCGCTCTCAATGATGGAATTGCTATTAGTGTTTTCCATAGCTTTACCATTAAAAAGTACATCACAATGCATATAATGATGAACTCTATGTTAATTACCACAGAGGAAGCAATCCCTTGTGCAGTATATACTACAAACTTGACATCTTATCATACAAAAGAAAAAATTATGTACACAAAGCATGAGGTGTGTAAGTTTTAGAAAAAGACACATAGACTTTAGATTTTATCTCACACGTCTTAGCAACATATGCATTATTTTCTCCCTTCCTTATCACATCTCTCTCTCTCTCTCTCTCTCTCTCTCTCTCTCTCTCTCTCTCTCTCTCTCAGCATAGGAACCTACCCTCTCACAAATGTGAGGGTCAAGGCGTAGAATGATGTGTCTAAAAAACAATCTCTAAAATATGAGCATAATATTTTGAATCCCACGAACTCAAATTGCAAGTCAAAAATTCTATTGCATAAAATTAGAAAAGTTGTAATAAACATCAAGACATTCAAAATTGTATTTGAAAGAGTTGTTGATATGTTTGTCATAAAAACATATACAATCAGGAATACTATTGTGCCATAAATTATCTAAAGGGCAAAATCAATGTAGCTCGCTTCATCATGCAATTGACAGTTGGCTTGGAGCTTCTCCATTCCTAAATTAAGGACCATTTTTTATCTCAAGGTTGATTATCTTCTGAATTAACAAACAAAAGTAGTGAAAAAGGGAGACTTTTCTTGAAATAATGCAATCAAATCACCAAACCCAACACTTTACATGTACCAGTTATTGCAACTACATATGGAACTGCCAAATATGCAAGTTGCTAAGTAGATTTGGTAGATCAGCTCAGAGAACCTAGAACTTTGGAGCTACTCCCAATCATCACGAATGGAGTATCCTTCATATCTAACAAACCACTGAGTATCATCTTCTTCTTGGGAAGACACACACTCCTTACTAATTGATTAAACACCGTACTCAATGTCTAATGAGTATGCCAAAATATGCAACACAAAAATATTGATAGATGGCAACTTCCTAAGGTCCATAATACAAAAAGAAATGATAAATGCCATGAACATTACTTTATACTAAGTCAATTCCTGATTTCATAAATACACACACACACACACACACACACACACACACACACACACACACACACACACACACACACACACACACACACACACACCTGGTCTTGTAGTGTTTGCAAATGGTCCTAACAATTTTCTTGTGCGACAAAGGTGCGCAGCAAAAACGTGGCTCTGCCTAAAATAATGGGAAAAAAAATCAAGGTCTCAAAAGGAACACAATAAGCATCCACATAAAGATATAATGGTATGGAACATGTACCAGGATGTCGGATGATCTTCTATGTTTAATACAAAAGACACCTCAGACATGTAAGAAATTTGATCCATGACCTATATAGCCAAATAGAAACCAAAAAATAGACAATGAGAGGAAGGAATGACATAGTTTAGTATATGTTATGAAGAGAGGTAGAAAAATGTATTCATGTTATATTTTTATAAGTTGAAATGTACACAAAAAAGAAGACAATGATAAGAAGGAATGGAGCCTTCATATGGCATTGTTCAGTATCTCATGGCACACAATGTTTGTTGTTAGTGTAGTTGTTTTGTTTACATCAACATCACGTAGGAGAATCTTCACCCCAATAGCTGAACGTGCACGTGACAATGCAACATACAACTACAGTCCATGAGTGAAGACCAGTATCACCAAGAATAGGCCCAACACGGCAATGCTTTGGCCTTGTGACTTGTTTATGGTCATGTAAAAAGCCAAGCTGACTGGAAATTGTCTCCGCCTAAGAACAAATGGAAACCCCGTGCTAGAATGTACAAAACATATTCGAGGGATGAAAACCCTGGTCCCAACCCGTGTACCTGAATAAATTTTGCCTCCAAAACTCTTGGGTGAAATGCCTTGCACACCAAGCGTGTCCCATTGCACAAACCTCAACTTGGATCAAGGTTCCGCAATAGAATTATTGGGGCGTTCATCTTCAACTCCAAGCAATGTGTTGGAAATCCACCACCCAAGTTTAAACCATTTTAAAACTCCACACAGTATAAGAATGAATCTTGCATCAAGTTTCCACCACGGAGTCAGCACTAAAGTATTGCACAACATCACCTTTCATTGCATAGAGGGCCTAGCATTGAGAATATCAACTTCAGAGTTTTTGGGAGCAAGGATGAATCTTGCATCGAGTTTCCACCACAGAGTCAGCACTAAAGTATTTCACAACATCACCTTTCATTGCATAGAGGGCCTAGCATTGAGAATATCAACTTCAGAGTTTTTGGGATGGCCCGCTCTTTGAAGTATTCTGCAGGGTCCACATCTTTATCCATTTCACAATGGATGCAATCTATCAATTCATCCAATGAAGATGAAGAAGGCACCATGTGCTGGGGGATCGCCATCTTCTGCTCATCCCCACTTGTCAAAGTCCCATTTCCTACATCCATAAGCCATTCTCTATAGGCAGAATTTGCAACATCACCATCTTCCACACGCATGTTATGTGTCAATCTAAGGATATTCACATGATTCCATAAGTGTGATTGACAAAGTGTAGCATCAACAATGTCGGCACGTGCTCCCTCAAACACCACTGGCAAGATTTGGCTGAAATCTCCACCAAGAAGCAACACTTTTCCGCCAAATGGCTTTCTTGAGCACATGATATCTTGCAAAGTCCTATCCAAAGCCTCAAAAGCATATTGATGCGTCATAGGAGCCTCATCCCACACAATCAACTTGCATAGTCTAAGCAATTCAGAAAGTTGACCCTCAACAGGGATATTGCATGTGTTGCAGCTATCAAACTCCAAGGGTATCTTGAACCTGGAATGTGCAGTGCGTCCACTTTTTATAGTAGCAATGTTGAAATCCCAGAAGATGTTGTGGCCAATACAACTTTCCCTTCTCCACGCACGCGTGACAATAAGAATTTGTACAAGTAAGTTTTCCCAGTCCGTGCAGGCCCATCCAAAAAAAAAAAGCCCCCTCATCAACAGTCAATGCATGCAAAACTGTCTCAAAAGAAATCCTTTGATCTTTGTTTAGAGTCTTCTCCATTGCATGTGATGCGGATAACTCTTGCGTTCTATCAAGACATTGCAGTTGTACAAGTAAGTTTTCCCAGTCCGTGCAGGCCCATCCAAAAAAAAAAAGCCCCCTCATCAACAGTCAATGCATGCAAAACTGTCTCAAAAGCAATCCTTTGATCTTTGTTCAGAGTCTGCTCCATTTCATGTGATGCGGATAACTCTTGCGTTCTATCAAGACATTGCTCTTGGAAAAGCAATGTATTTTCATCATGTGTCACAAAGCGCTCATTAGGCAATGGAGTTCCAGGATATTCAGTTAAACTTCGTCCAAATGTACCAATAATTTTATGCAGATATCTCAATGCATACTCTTCAACAACCTATGCACGTCCATCTAAGCACTCATATCTCGACTCCAACATTTGTCGATAGTCCTCAGACAAAACATGTCAAAGTCTCTCCCATAAGAGATGAGGGGAGGAAGGTTCACAAAACAATAGAATTGTCACAAGAAAATGTCTCCATTGTAAGCCTGTATGTGTACTGCAAGCTTCCTCTATGCAACCAAACCATTCCTTGTCATCCTCCAAGACACCTCTTGCAGTGCATGCAGCCTTGAATATTGGGAACAATACACCATTTATGGAACGCAGATCCTCAAATGATTTACATCCTTTACAAATATTCAAAAGCAAACATACATAATACCGTTCACCTCTAGAGGGCTGTAAAAAATACATCCGCCCAATAGTGTTCCCATGACGTCTCTTTGTCCATTTTTTGGAACCTGAATTCCACACCCACTTTTGAGGAAAGTATCGTTTGCATCAGAATTCTCCAAGTTGCATGTGAAACACTATGTCAAAGTGGTCTTGTCTACACCCTCCCTTTGCAAGACATCATTAATGTTGTCACTATCTCAAAATGTCACAATTTGACCAGCTGGAACATGCTCACTCAATCTATGGACAACCAGTGCATCATTCTGCAAAAAGGGAATTCAAAAATTCTCCAGCAAGCCTCAGACGTAGATACATAGCGTCCATATGTATACATGTCTATCTCATTAATGATCTCTCTTTCAAAATTCTGTACTGACGTATAGAATCTTATAGTTGCCCTATCATACCCCTTGTAGATGTACTTGTAGACATACTTGACGGTTGAAATTGTAGAACATATCTCCACATTGATATGTGCATTAAATAGTGTCGCCAAAACAGGATTATATGGCACAACCCATCGGTTATCAATAGTAAAACCCCTGGCCTTGGCAGTGAAGCCATTGTTTCGTCATGAATATATGGGGTAGCCATTATTATCTTGCTTGTTTGCTCACAAAATAGACGTGGATATTTTTTGATACACTGCCCATCAACCATGCAAGGAGATGAAGTATTGAACGGACCACATAGGCCATGAATGCTACAGCTAACAATGATGTCATGGAGCATTGGAAATCCATTTTTATCTAGCAGCTCTGCACAAACCATCTTGTCATAGTCAAATGTTGATTGAGGCTTACATCGAGGATCTAGAATCAATAATGTATGAGAATGTGGCAAGCCTCTCTTTTGGAACTCCACTACAGACATGTAAGCCACCTTTTTCCCAAAAATCTCTTTCTTTAAGATGTACCTCATCATGCTTGAGTGTTTCAGGAAAAAAAACCCTTGTTGTTATGTCTGGTCGAAGGAAACCTGCTCTGGAAGCAATGCCTCATTTATTTCTGGCCATTTAGGGTTACATGTGAATGTGATGAATAGGTCTAGCTTTCCCTTTGCACAGAAAATTGCCATTGCATCTTGATATAATTGGTACATGTGTTGAGGGCCACCTGTAAAAGATGAGGGCAAGACAATTCTTCGACCCACAGACCGTCTAAGGACAACATCACTCTTAGACAAATGCACCATGTCAACCAACCCTGCATAAAATTCTACCCTTAGTTTCTTTTGATTTTCACGAACCCATGTAAGATAACACTCCTCAATGGCACAATATGCATCAACCATAAATTTTTGAAGTAAACGGCCCCTGCAAAGGAAGCATGGTTTTGTATCAGCACGAACCTGTAGTCAATATGCATAGTACTCTCTTTGAGTGACACATTGTCGACCACCAACCAATGCATCCAAAGGGCCATGCACATTTGCATAAGGAAGCTTGACATGCTATCCATCTTCTCCCTGTGAAAACAAAAGAACATACAATAATGGCATGTACAACCTATGTAGATTTGAAATCTTCTTCAACCTTCCATCTTGACAATGTATCACAATGTCTTGATGGCCACTTGTTTGTACATCCCCTTGACCTGGCATAATTGCAGCAACCTTGTTGCCAACAAGTATCAAGTACTTCCTGGAAGTATTTCTATCCTCATAAATTGTCATTTTGATCTCCACACCAGGGTTGTTACGCAACATTCTACCAACATTGTAGAACGAATTTTCATATGGATTACATGATAGCATCATCATTGACAATGCTTCAAGAGTGGACAAATCCAAACCATCCAAGGCACTCATACGACTTCGAACCTCATGCTCGGTATCATATACATACATCTGTGCAAATTTGGTACCCCTGCTTCATGTGGTAGCAAAGAACCAATTCGATGGTACAACACCATGTACACAAAAGAAATATGCACCAGACCTACCCATCAATGTTTTATCAATGCTAGCTCCAAGAGATGCAAATGCCATCACACTGTTGTAACTCTTGATGTTTTTTCCGAAAGACCTACTCAAAGCATCACTATTATTGAGTAACCTCTCCAATACACACGGTGGTTAGGCAATAGGAAAGAGGGATACTTTTACACCTTTGCAACAATATCTTCCTGCAGATGGTGTATGCTCATTCTTGATTTCACATGGCCAAAGAAAGCACCACAAAACTCGCAGGAGGACTAGGTCATGGTTCCTATATAATTTGTAGGTAATGGTACATGATGTGTTAATGGCAGCATGGAAGGGTGAACCCCTCATATACATGGATAGGCATGTAGAATGCAAGAAATGCCTCCAAGAGATGTGTCATGAACATATGGGGCATGCTCCTCACTTTGAGTGTCTATGAGAGGACAAAAGTGGTCATCATATCGATGGCGTTGCTCTCTTATATTGGAGGTGTGTTGCCTTGCTCGTTGTCGACGACTTCTTCTTGTTGTATCCAAATATGATAGAATGTCTTGTCTTCATCCCTGCCCTTGCATGACAGTTTGTAAAGGGATTTGTGGGATAGTAACATCGCCATGACACAATCCTCCATAAATGCAAAGGGACTTGTACCATGACCATGGTCATTTGTGGAGGATGGTAAGTATGAAGTATGTTGTATAGCACGTTGGCGACGATATTTTCGTGCAACCTTTCAACGTGCATCTACATGCAAGGAATGACTTGGAGATTTAGAAATACAAAGGTATGTGTCCCTTATCCTCATTAATGCTCCTGCCAAGCAACATAGAAAACACCGATCTCATAATCAGTGCATACGTTTTTTTGTTTTATTTACTCCCAAATGCAAGCACGAAATACCCTCAACGTAGTGATTGGAGTAGTACACCCAATCTAGGGAAGTTTTTCATTTTATTTACTTTCAATTGCAAACATAAAATATCCTCTATACATCACAATATTGATTAGAGTAGTGCACCCCAACAAAGGAAGATAGAGTGCACATGAACTCAAGGCTTGTCAAATAGATCCTTTCTATAGCTTTAACAAAGCTCTCCTTTCACACATCCTACCATTTCTTCTTTGAGTAATATATATTAAGTATAAAAGCCATTAGATGAATTAATTATAGAATGAGACCATTGGAGTTCAGGACTCTTATCAAATTTCTTGAAGGTCTCTTAGCACTCCTCTCATAAGTTCTCTCTATGATGCCACGAATTTGTCTTTCATGGGTGGCTATATGAAGAAGGGGTGGAAGCTTGAGCAACCCAAGTGCGGTAGACAGACTCTCCCAATTCCTTCTCCCAATATTGTAGGTTAGTTCTCCCAAATCACACTAAAATAGTACGCTGAGAGTTCAAGATTGTATTAGATCCCTCCTTATGAATTTCAAAACCTCCCATGTCATGGAGTCTCCCTATCGTGCTAGAAAATGCGCTTGTCATGGCTATATGCATGAAGAAGGAGATGAAGCTTGAAGAACCTATCTATCAGACTGGTTACGACCCATTGTGATAGACTAGCTCTCCCAGTTGCCTCTCCATTTTTGACAACTATGTTGCCCACGATTAAGAGGTAGAGTCCCAATTCTCTCTCTCTCTCTCTCTCTCTCTCTCTCTCTCTCTCTCTCTCTCTCTCTCTCTCTCTCTCTCTCTATCTATCTATCTATCTATCTATCTAGTATCACACACATTGCGTGCACATGGTTTAGAGAAACCTCAAATGATTTGGTTTGAAGGTGAGTTCAAAACCTACAAAGTTTAGGAAACTTTAGTGTAAAGACCTTAAAATATACTAAATTTGTTGCTAAAACTTCTCATATGTACACTGAGAGTTCAAGACTCTATTAGCACTATCCTTACGACTTTCAAAACCTCCCATGTCATGGGGTCTCCCTATGGTTCTAGAAAATGCGCTTATCATGGCTACATCCATGAAGAAGGAGATGAAGCTTGAAGAACATGCCTATTACTCACATGTGGTAGATTGGCTATCATAGTTGGCGTCCCCATTGCAATAGAGTGGCTCTCCTAGTTCCCTCTCCATTTTTGACAGCTATGTTGTCCACGGTTAAGAGGGAGAGTCCCTATTGTCGATGTGTGATGTGCATTGATCAACACACACATACACGAACACACTCACTCAAAAACTTCATGTCATGTTGAGTCGCTTGGACGATTCTCTCTCTCTCATGCACACGAACTCACACACAGCTACAGTGAGTTGTTTTGTGGACAATTCTTTCTCTCTCTCATCCACACAAACTCACACGCAGGCTGCATCACTGTAGTGGATCTTTCTCTCTCTCTCTCTCTCTCTCTCTATCTATCTCTCTAGTGTCACACACACATTGTGTGCACACTGACGATACCGCTTGCAAGTCCCTTCTCTCTCTCTCTCTCTCTCTCTCTCTCTCTCTCTCTCTCTCTCTCTCTCTCTCTCTCTCTCTCTCTCTCTCTCTCTCTCTCTCTCTCTCTCTCTCTCTCTCTCTCTCTATCTATCTATCTAACTAAATCCATTTTTAAATTCTACTTTTGAAGGTGAGAAAACAAACAAAGTCCAGGGAAAAAACATTCAAACATAGCGAATTCGCCGCTAATTTTCTCATATTTAGGTTTACAATGCTTTTTCCCAAAAACATTCTGCTGCATACAAATGCTTGAAGAAAACCTAGGTTTAGTATAATTCTTCCTATAAATTTTGAGATTTACCTTTAGTGTAAAAACCTTAAAATATAATTCGTCTCTAAATTTTCTCATATGTAGGTTATCAAAGCTATCTATCGACTAATGCTTGAAGAAACCCTAAGTTTAGTGTAAGCCTACCTACTACAAATTTTGAGATTACCTCTAAATTCCACAAACTTTAGAGAAATTTCGTGTAAAAACGTGCTAATATAATAAATTTGTCTATGAGATTTCTCATATGATGGTTTTCCAAAATTAAAGCTCATCCAAGTGCAAAAAAAAAAACCTAGGTTCAGTGTAATCTCATTCATGAATTTTGAGATTTGAAATTCACATATAAGTCCTAACTTGAAGCTGAAAATGCCACATAGTTAGAGAAAAACTTCAAATTAGTCAAGATTCACGTATGCCTCCCGCCTTTGCGACTCGGATTCACTTGCACTGCCTTAAATTTTCCCTCTTTGCCTTGAATTTGCTCGCTGACAACGTCCTTAGACTCATTTTTCTCTGCCGCCCGCTTGGATTTGATAAATTCAACTCCCTTGTCGATGTTGAGCATGAACATACGAAACAAATCTCTTATTGTCTCTCTCTCTCTCTCTCTCTCACACACACACACACACACACAGAGCCACTGTTACCATATACATGTGGTAGTGATGTGTGTGAACACACTAGGACCGCCGGGGCATTTTTTCCCCCGAGCATTGTATATACGCCCATCACTCTAGGGCTATCTATCTTTCCATTGCACACTAAGTAATACACTCTCTATTGTGTGCCTTGATCTTCCTTCGTCTTCTCCAAGCTGTGTGCGTTTCTCTGCAACCCTAATTCCAGCAATTGGTATCAGAGCAGGTTACGTCCTCCCGGGCTTAGTCGCTAGCTGCTTCAGTACATGCTTGCTCACTTTCTCCGATTTCAGTGAGCTTTGGCGAGCGTTCGCAGGTCGACATATACTTTGGGCAAACTAGTAGAGCTTTTTCTGCTCAGATTTTCGATTTGGGCTCATTTCGGCCTCCGTTTCCACTACAGGTAGGTCTGCACAAGCAATTTCGTCATTTTGTGTAGAATTTCTATCAGTTCCGTTTCCTGCATAACATGTGCCTTATAGTCTTCTACTGTTTGTGCTATATAGCACGTGTTGTTCTCGCTCCGTTTCACCTATTTTCGGGCAGTTTTCACATCAGGTGCAACGTTTACCATGGCTGACAACAACAACACAGATGTGTTCAAGATGTTTGCTGCTGAGGACAGGTTGGATGGGGACAACTACCCTAGTGGGCTTATATGATGCAACATTTTCTTGTGTCAAAGGGCATCTGGAACATTGTGCAGGGCATTGATGTACGTCCTGGTTCTGAGGATGTAGGCGATGTTGAGGATGTTGTAGGTCTTGCTGCAAGGATTGCTACTCTTAGAGTTGTTTTGCCTACAATAGAACAAGCTCGTTGGGATGTAAAGGATGCGCAGGCTCACGCATTGATTGCGTTGTCTGTGAAGCGCACCATTGTTCCTCACATCCGTTCAGCAAAATCTGCAAAACAGGCTTGGGATATTCTAGTTGGTCTTTATGCAAGTCGCAATGAGGCTAAAATTGCTTTGCTACGTAAAGAGCTGGAGTCGAATATTTTGCATGAGGAAGATGATATGGACACTTTCCTTGCTAGTGTCAAGGATATCAATGAGCAACTTATTTCTGCAGGTGAAGTCATTTTAGACAGCTCCCCTGTGCAGACTGTCCTTGATGCCTTACCAGATTCTTACCAGACTTTTGCTAGTACTTGGAGACTTATGACCCAAGGAAATCCTGAAGTTGTCAAGTTTGATGCATTATGCACATTGCTGTTGCAAGAGTCACTTTCCAAAAAAAACAAGACTAGGCAACGTGCAATTGAATAGGCTTTTATTGCTGCTCAAAGAAAGGGTGGTAACAGCAATGCAGCCACTTCGTATGGTTCTGCTGCGAGCGGCAAAAATACTGTTCCTAAAGCTTCTGCTGGCAGCACTTCATCGGGAAATTTTGGTGATAAGGGCAGAAAGAAGATGCGTTGGCATTATTGTAAAGCTAATGATCACTTGATCAAGTCGTGTCCTAAGTTGAAGGCCAAAGAGACTAAGAAGAAAGAGGGTGGTTCCACTACAAATGCTGGTTCCACTACAAATGCAGCCATTGTTGAGTCTTCTGTGAAAGGAGACTGTGATGCTGATGTTGATGCAGAATGGGCTTTTAGCGCAGAGTGCACTTACAATCCTGCTGTCCATGATGCATGCTTGTCAGTTGCTACAGATTCACATGTGTGGTATTTTGACAGTGGTGCTACAAAGCACATCACCTCACATCGTGAATTGTTTACCTCTCTCGAGTCTATCCCTCATGGGAATTCTTTCACTTGTGCCAACAATGCCTCTTATCGAGTTCAGGGAGTTGGAAAGATTGTGCTTGCTACTGCAAATGGCAGTTTCGTCACACTTGTTGATGCACTTTATGTACCTGGGATCAAGAAGAATCTCTTGTCTGTATCCGCACTTGCTAGACTTGGACTTGTAGTCAAATTTGTGGATGACAGATGTAAAGTTCATGATCTCAGTTTGGGTGATGAAATTTTTGCATCTGGCCTTTTGTGCCGTGGGCTGTATAAGCTCACTTTGTATGACAAGTGTGGACAAAATTTTGCAAATGCTGTTGCAGATTCAAGGGCTATTTCAACTGCAAAACTTTGGCATGCATGTTTTGGTCATTTGAATTTTGCCAGTTTGCTATGTTTGCAGAAATCTGATATGGTTGCTTCTTTGCCACCTCTTCAAGCACCTGTCAAACATGTTTGTGAAGGCTGTATTTTGGGTAAGATGCAGCGTTCTAAGTTTCCAAAGGATGGTTCAATTCGGGCCACATGCAGGTTGCAGCTTGAGCATAGTGATGTTTATGGGTCCATGCAAACTCCGTCCTTGGGCAATTACCTGTACTTCATGACTTTCATTGATGATTACTCCAGGCATGCATGGGTATTTCCGCTTAAAGCGAAGTCCAAAGTTTTTATGTGCTTCAAACAATTTCTGGCTATGGCTGAAAATGTCTCGAAATGTACTATGGGCACCCTCTGTTCCGATTGAGGGGGGGAGTATATGTCTCATGAATTTAATGCATTTCTGGCTAGTCGCGGGATAAAACACCAATGTACAATGCCTTATACACCTCAACAAAATGGTGTTGCTGAGAGGAAAAACAGGTCACTGACGGAAATGGCACGATGTATGGTCAAAATTCAAGCTTTGCCGCATTCTTTTAAGCTTGAGGCCATCATGTGTGCCACTTATGTACTTAACACGTGTCCTACGAAAGCTTTGCAGTATATTACTCCATATGAAGCATGGCATGATAAAAATCCTTCTATTGACCACATGCGTGTTTTTGGCTGTTTGGCATATGCTTTGGTGCCACAAGTGCAGCGCAGAAAATTGGATGATAAGGCTGTCAAATGTATTTTTGTTGGTTATAGTGCTGAAAGCAAAGGTTACAGGTTGTATCATCCGCAAACAAAACGTGTTCTGGTTTCTCGGGATGTAGTATTTGTGGAAGATTCTGTTCAGCCCTTGCTGCCATGTACTAGAGGCAGTAATGTAAGCTCACAAGACATTTATGACACTTTGTTGCGTCTTTTCAGTGGTGGAAATATGAATGTAAGTTCCAATGAGGCAAATGTACAGCCTATGGGGATTTCTGAAAATGTTATAGATCAGTCTATTACTGATGCAAATGTACATGATGTACTCGATGAGGAAAGGGCTGAAAATGAGCAGGCTAGAGGTATGCCAAAATGGCTGGTGCACACTTTGCGTGACAGTAAATTGGATGCACCTTTGTCTAGTTGTACTCGTTCAGGCTCTCACCATGCATCTTATGCATCAGATTGTTATGCTTTGGCTGTGTCTAGCTTACATGATGTTGAGGAGCCTGTGTCTTTTGATGAAGCACAGAATTCAAAAAATTGGATGACTGCCATGCAATCAGAATATGATGCACTTATAGAAAATGACACATGGAGTTTATGTGATTTGCCTCCTGGCAAAAAGGCCATTGGTACGAAGTGGGTTTACAAGTTGAAACGCAAGCCGGATGGTGAGATCGATCGCCATAAGGCTCGACTTGTTGCAAAGGGTTATGCACAACAAAAAGGCATAGATTATGAAGAGACCTTTTCTCCCACTTGTCGTATGACTATTGTGAGTTTTCTATGTGCATTGGCAGCTCATTTTGGTTGGGATGTACATCAATCAGACATTGTTACTGCTTTCTTGAATGGTGACATATTTGAGGAAGTTTATGTAACAGAGCCTCGCGGTTTTGTCATAAAAGGACAAGAGGACAAAGTGTGCAGATGTAAGAATTCTTTGTATGGGTTGAAGCAATCTCCTTGTGCTTGGTATGAAAACGCTGACACTCATTTGGTCAAACAAGGCTTTCGTAATAGTCCAACAGAAAGCACATTGTATGTAAAGCGTGAGGATGATGTACTTCTCATTGTGGTTCTTTATGTCGATGATTTGCTAATCACTGGACGAAATGAGAGACATATTGCTGAATTAAGGCTGATTTGAATGCTACTTTCAAGATGAAAGATTTGGGGCTGCTGCATCATTACTTGGGTATACAGTTTAAGCAGTGTGATGGTGGTATTGCCTTGTGTCAGAAAAGTTACATAGAGACATTGCTATGTAGGTTTGGACTTGAGGATTGCAAACCTATTGCCACTCCCATGGAAACAGGTTTGAAGTTGAGTCTACATGATGCTGGTGATCCAACTGATGTCACTCTTTACCAAACTTCTGTTGGCTGCCTCATTTATGTATGCAACACAAGGCGAGATATTCAGTTTACAGTCTCACAGGTCAGCAGATTTATGCATAGCCCAGGGTCTAAGAATTGGCAGGCTGTCAAGAGTATTTTCCGCTACCTTAGTGGCACTTTACATCTTGGCTTGTTTTATCCCAAGGGGGGATCATTGCCGCTAGACTTACATGCTTTTTCAGACTCAGATTGGACTGGTTGTTTTGACACGAGAGTGTCCACAAGTGGTTTTTGTTTCATGCTTGGCAGTTCATGTATATCATGGTTGAGCAAGAAGCAACCTACTGTGGCCACTTCGAGTTGTGAGGCTGAGTACAGGGCAGTCTTCATAGCTACGGTTGAGTGTGTATGGCTCAAACGCCTTATGGCTGATTTGGGTGTTGTACAGGACACTACCAACACTATCTACACTGACAGTCAGAGCGGATTGGCAGTTGCGAGGAACCCAGTTTTTCATGCTCGCACAAAGCACATTGAGGTGCATTACCACTATGTCAGGGAGAGGCTCTCAGCAGGAGAGATCGGCTTGGCTTATGTGCCAACAAAGGACAACCTTGCAGATCTTTCACAAAGGCATTGTCTCGTGAGAAGTTTGAAGCTTTCCGCAAAGCTTTGGGCTTACTCCCCTTTGTGGACTGATCATGTCCTTAGGGCATGGCACTTCCCTTTACTCATGTGCCAGCTCTCGTTCACCACATCACTCCAGGGGGGATTTGTTACCATATACATGTGGTAGTGATGTGTGTGAACACACTAGGACCGCCGGGGCATTTTTTCCCTCTTTAGGAGGTTTTTTTCCCCCGAGCATTGTATATACGCCCATCACTCTAGGGCTATCTATCTTTACATTGCACACTAAGTAATACACTCTCTATTGTGTGCCTTGAGCTTCCTTCGTCTTCTCCAAGCTGTGTGCGTTTCTCTACAACCCTAATTCCAACAGCCACATTGCATATTCCCTCTCTCTCTCTCTCTCTCTCTCTATATATATATATATATATATATATATATATATGTCGACCATGGTCTCAACACATGAACCAAGCTCTTAATCTCTCTCTCTCTCTCTCTCTCTCTCTCTCTCTCTCTCTCTCTCTCTCTCTCTCTCTCTCTCTCTCTCTCTCTCTCTCACACACACACACACACACACACACACACACACACACACACACACACACACATTACACGATAACTAGGAACCTGGTTAATATGCTGGTAACTTGCTACTCATGTCGAAATCGGTCGGACATACACTATCAGGCAAAGGCCGCAGTGGAGGAACAATGTGAATACCCCGGAGAATTTTTGGAGAACATCTTATGCCATACTCGTGGAAATTGTTCTGCATATGGTTGTATTCAAATTTCGTTTGGAATAGAACATTCTATTTGGTGCCAAAAAATAAATGGACTCAATGTCTTCTCATGTGAATAGGGACTAATGGATTCAGGGCACATAACAATTTAAAGCAATCTCACATGCTAGGAATAAAGTAAATGGTATTACTGCTAAACATAGTCTCTGAGCCGAGGCAGGAGCATGGCTGTCTTTAAGCACCGAAATCGGGTAGAGCTACTGAGGGGCTTATAAGAGCAGCGTGAACCACAGCAGGCACCACATCTGCACCATTGCCCAATCGAGCACACACACCACGCCTGCACCATCGCCCATCGAGCACACACACCACACCTGCACCATCGCCCATACCTCACACACAGGCATCAGCGTCCAAAAGCTGGACCGAACCTAAGGAAATGGAGGAGACTCCGCGCATTGAAACTCCCTGCAGAGGCATCTCCTAACGCTGAGAGAGGCAATCGCGAATTGACAGGTAGATCCCCACCTTGATCTACTGAGCTTAACACACCATACATACACATATGGTGCACTGTCTTAATGCGAATAGCTGAGGTACAAACGCAGGTATAAGTATGGGGTCAATAAGGATGAATTTGTATGAAAGATTCTTCATAAATTTAGCATATTTAACATATGGATCATGCTGACTTGCAAAGCATAAAAGAGAGCATGCACTAATCCGCATAGGAAAAAAAAGGCATAAAACAGTTTTCAAAGCATGCAACAGTGTCTTGGCCCTTACGCGAGAATTCTAGTCTTTAAAAGCATAAACTGTACTGATCTTTACTGGTGCATGTGATTAAACAAAACTATGGAACTCTGTATATCATTTGCAATAGAGCTTTCGTACTGGGCATGAGCTGATGTGATTAGCTGGAGTACTGATTTATTGAGTATATTCAAGCTGGATGAAATGCCTAATTGAGAAATAGGGAAACTAGGACTTCGAGAACCTACAACAGGAATATTGAGGAGATAATGCATGCTTGATCAACTAATATAATGTCTGAGTACTTAGACCGCTTTTTCAGATTTTTTAAACACCCACTTAATCACACAGATGCATGCAGATGAATGTCGTTTGGTTATTGATAACACTCAGTTATGCATACCTGATCATATGCATGTGTACATGAAGTAGTTCTGGAAGAGAATTAATATGGAAGTGGTCGCTTGTCGAGGAAAAATGGTATAATAACTGTGGTTTTTTGAGCGGTTTTTGAATCACATATATTGCTGGACTTAAAGAATCCTTTCACGAATTTACTCTCTGATCCGGAAACATATCATAGTGAATGAGCAAGCTGGCTTAGTTGGTTCGAGCAAAAATTTAGGAGTAACTTGGTGGTTACAGACTTAATCTGAATAAGGAAATGCTTTTTGTGGTTGAGACTGGATTATGCTTAACCAATCATTTGCAGGTATTGATACAGGTAGTTTTTTTGAAAGACATGCATATTAAGGTGTTTTTGGAAGGCAACTGGTTGCTTATCAAGATAAATGGCTGGTTTTCTTTGAGAGCAGGTTTTGAATCACATATAGGAAGATAATTGGAATGTTTGAAACCTTGATACAGTTATGGTTTTTTTGAAAATTGTTTAGAAAAACAAACAAAACTCTGGCAATTTTTTTTTTAAAAAAATCGAGTAACAATGATTGCCAATGCTCATGAAATGAATGCTTGTTTGATACAGGAACCGAACAAAGTAAGGCTGACTGCACGAATTAGGGTGAATAATAACCCAGAGAACATGAAGGCAATTAATAATAAGCTACAAACGGCCAGATTGGAGCTTAAATCACCTACAGTAGAACCCTATAGGACTAGGGAATACTTACCTAGGAAAGCAAAAGCGGTTTTTGAACTGACCAATGTAAAAATCAAAATTCAGGATAATAGTAGGAGGTTGTTCTAGGGGTGTGACAGCAATAACAAGTGGCAAAGGTCACTTGGTACCTGTCTACCCATTCATTGTAGCCTATTCTAATAAGCTTTGATGTTTGGATGGTGGCAGGTACCGATCTCTCCTTCACTTACCAGAGGATGTCCTACTCCTCCTGAGTGACATATTGTACTTCATTCTTGAAAAATTAATTCAGTAATTTATGATCATGTTCTCTGAGTGTATAAATATGATTGTATCATGTCTTGAAGTCTACTAGTTGTGTTCAATGGTGCAATTCACTATATAGTTCTGTATAGTTGGAAAAATAACAGTAAACACACACACACACACACAACCACACACGCTTGCCTGCAACAACACCCTACATTTAGTCAGTGATATGCTCTCTCTCTCTCTCTCTCTCTCTCTCTCTCTCTCTCTCTCTCTCTCTCTCTCTCTCTCTCTCTCTCTCATAGTACATAGCTGCCAACCACCTTAAAATTTTCAAAGCTGCCCCCCCTCTCTCTCTCTATCTCTCTCACTGAGCAAGCATTCAAGGAAATTTTAGGGTCCAAGGCAAAGTCAGTGAGGCTTTGGGTGCAACTGTGCAGCTTCCAACCGTGTTATTTCCAAGGCAAGGTTAGCGCCTTTTTTGCTGGAGACTTCAACTCCCTTTTTTTCAAAAAAAATTAAAGGGTTCAAACTTGAAAGGCTTCCAATGCTCGACACGTGGATGGACTCTTTGGCCTTGGAAATTTTAAGGTCCATTATATAAGTATAGATGAAAGATGAAGTAGAAAGGTCCATCTATAATTTGAAACTGAAACAACATTTAAGGTAAGTCTCAATCATCACTGAAAACATTGATAGTTGCCTAACCCAACTCCTCTCTCAGGCTTCTTTTAGAAATCCAAAAAATAAAAATAAATTTATTTTAATGTTTTTAATTTAAAAAATAGATTTGATAAGCATAATAAATAATAAAAAGATTTCATAAAATATTTTTCTTGAAATTGTTGAATAAAAGGACCCTTTATCAATATCTTATATCATGGGATCAAACTCTTATATATTATTTATTCATTTGTTCTCTAAAAGCCTTTGTTAAGCATGCCAAAAAATGAATGCACCTTTTGACTTTTGGACAATTTATACTATATATGAAGCATCTTAAAATTTTAAAAGAAGGAGAGGGCCTCCACTTGTCACTCCATGTGTCATTTAACAAGGTGAGGGATCACGAGGGCCTGCCAATGGAAGGATTTGTGGAGGTGCTTTTAGGAAGTAGGAAGAGGGGAGCATTGGAATGTGTTTTTGGAGTTTAGTGGGAGCAGCAAGTAAATAATGGAGTGGTCTGACCAGAATGAGAAGTTAGTGCCTGTTGTTATGTTAGTGAAGGAATTTGTAGTCCAAATGTGATCCAAAGTTGAATCGTAGATTGTTGTGGTTTGGGTTATATGTTGTGTCATGTTGTGTGTGGAGAGAAGGTTAGAAAGTGCAAGGTATTCAGGTGTTTGGTATTCAGCATTTATGTTGAAGTCACCGAGTAAAATGGTAGGGGTGTGTTGGAGGTGAGGTGTGAGTAGTGTGGTCAATGTTTGCAGGAGTAAGGGAAGTGGAGTTGAGGGTCTGCGGTACAATGTTATCAGGGTTATTGGTGGATTATGTGGCGTGCTGAGGAGTGCTGCAACGCATTCTATTTCATTCGTGGAAATGATGTTGTGGTGTTGTAGATGTATGTTTTTGTTTGATGTGAAGAGGGATACTCCCATCGGGCCATTTGTTTGAGTGTGTGTGTAATCGTTTATGGCCACTGTGTTAGGATGTTGTAGTTTTATTTCTTGGAGACAAAGAATGTGGGAGGCCATTAAGCTATTATCATGAATAAGGTTGTTGTGGTGTTTCTTTAGGGACACAATGTTAAGAGATTTTATTATCAAGTGATTTCCGGGCAAAGAGTGGAGGTCAAGCTTTGTAGGTTGCCAAGTGGCATGTGTTTTGAGGCAGTCTAACTCAGTTAGAACTGTTTGGTCTACTTTAATATGGTTGGGAGTTAATTCTGCCAGGAGGTAAAGGTTGTTGGGATCTCTTACACGAGAGAGGGCAGTGTACACAAGGCCGTGACTTCGAATGCTGGTTGGATCGAAAGCCAAGGTGTCTAGTGTCAAGCCTTGTGCACGGTGTATGGTTCTACCAGCTGCAGGTTGAATTGAAAATTGTGTTCTAGTAATAGTGTTTAGGAAGTTCTTTCCTATTTGAAACTCACGTGTTATTTTTTGGATTGGTGTCCATTTTCTATCTATTGATGCAATATATAGTTGTTGGTTTTCATACCTAGTTTTTTGGCCTACTTTAGTGGTTTGAAAGTGAATCTGAATTGTTTGTGTCATGGAGTTTTGTGTTATCGCTTTGAATATACCGTCGGCTCCATTGACTAGGCCATCTAGAATGTCAATATTTCTAGCACAAAGTTCTACAATTAGGCTGGTTTTAAGAGAAGTTTTTTGTGAAGACCTGCTTCCAATTTTGGATCTATTGGAATTTGAATAGTTTTGCTGCAATTTTTTGCCCTTGTGTCTTGTGCTTTAATAAATAGTGGTGTCCCTATGGTAGTGTTGAAAATATGTTGGTTGTGTAGGTCTTTATCTTTGTTTGTATAGTAAAGGTGGGAGACGTTGGCTGAATGAGGTACTGTGCGCATGTAATGTGTATTGAGGTACAAAATGTCTTCGTTGGTGTGTTTTGAAATACGTATCCTGTTGAGTATGTCGATGAATGTCTTGTTAGTTTGTTTCATGGTGCTTGTTAACTCATTAGACTTTATGCGGTCATGCCAGAAAGAGAGTGAGATAGCTTCGAGCAACTGATGTTTCCTGGAGAAAATCCAAGAGTCGTGCACAGGACTCGCTTGGCAAAGATCTCCGCACAAGACAACATCAACACCACCAAATGGAAGGTCGTAGTTGTTTTTTGTTGCACGCAGGTGAGAGTCTGCCATAGTGAAGACGCTGGTTCCAATCAAGGAGACTTCATCGAAAACGGTTAGTTGCAGGTCGCGATAAAGCATTCGTAGTTCATTCAGTCTCTCACATGATAGGGAAGTGTTAGATGATGTGAGTAGTGGCAAGTGGAGGGTTGAGTGGATAGTGGTTCCACCGATGTTAAAGGAAGCCTTGCCCGTGTATGCCATTAGCAAAGCTTTTGTCGATGTTGGGCTGGAATGTGATATGTGGTTATAGAAATGTAGAAGTACTTGGACAATCAAAAGGAGGGTGAAATTTTTCCCTGTGCCTGTGCCTCCGGTCGGGAAAATATGGATTGGTTCTGTAGGAAATATACATTTTCTTAGCATAATATCATCGAATATTAGCCTTTGTTGTGTGTTAAGTAGTAGAATGCTCTTGTAATATATATCGTTTGGCTGCAGTAGTATTTTTATGGTTGGTATGGTGTGTGTATGTAGTTGGTGGTGTTGGATATTTAGGTCTTGTGTGATGTCGACAAGAATATGGGAAGAAATATTAGATAGTGTTGTAGATGTCGAAGGTGTATTGGTGGCTAGTGAGTCAGTGTTAAGGTTGTCCTTTAGTATTGTGGTTTTGTTATATTTGAATTCGTTTGTATTGATGGTAGGTTTGTTTTGATTAAATACATTTTTCCATGTGAGTCCATCTGTTAGATATTGAGTTTCATTATTTATCCATGGTAGAAATAAAAGACATTGTTCTCTATAATAATTATCTGGGTTTTTTGCGGCATTATATTTGACATATCGTATAATCTTTCGTTTGGTACGTTTTTTGTATGTGTTGTTTGTTGTATTGTATGTGGAGGCAAATTCTGCCAATGATATGGCATTGAGCTGGGCAGGACATGTACAATATTTGTCTATGCTTGTCTCATAAAAGATGTTTGTGCTAGTCGGGTCTATGTTTTCTAGGAGGTGTTTTCGCTTGAGAAGCATTGTTCTCTCGTGGGGAGGGTTTGTGTTTATGAACATAAATTCTCGAGTTGCACTATAGAGAGGTAGGGAAAGTGCAATATATATTGCTTGTTGTGAGCTTAATTGCTGTGTGTTTAGTATTGTGTTTCCTATTTTTTGAAGTCTATCGTATGTAGTTGCATTGTTTTCAATGTAAGAGTCAAATTGTTCTTTGATTGCTTTGATGAGTGTGTTATCAAATTTTGTTATATATGAGGTGCAATAGGTAGCTACTTTGTGTGCATTTAAACTGTATTGTATATCTGAATTCACATCCCATAGCTTTGAAATGGTTGGATTGAAGTTATTTATGTAAATATCTTTGATATTTCTTTTCAACAAAAGTGTTGGGCATGAGATTGTGGATGATATAGCTTTGATGTAATCGTTAAATCGAAGGTCCATAAATAGGAGCCACTATTCGAATGTAATATTTTCTTTATAATCTAGTAGTAGCAGATTATCTTTGATTTGTTTGTGTTTCTTTCTTTTGTATTGGATATTGTTATCTGGAGAACGACAGGGTTCTAAAATCATAGTAAAAGGCATTGGGTAGCGAGGAAAGTCAAAGCGGCATCCCTTGCGTTTTCTGAAGCAAGTATTCCTATGCTTGTGTGTTTGAATTTCTTGTAAATCTACAGGAAGTAGCATGGAGTCAGTTGTTATGTACTTATCAATGAAATCCACAAAATCTTCATTGGGACTTTCCCATAGATAGGACCATTTTCTATCCATAGGAGGCCATGATTATGTTGGCTACCTCAGCTCTGAAACTCGGTTACAAAAAAGTAATCTTTGAGTTTTTCCAATATGGTTATATCCTTGGTCAGCAATTTCTTCATCCCGTTAAATCGGTTCAAGTAAAAGCGGGCTATTGTTACAGGGTCAGCTTGTACCAAATCTCGTATGTATGATCCTTCTGTCTATGTGCTTGCACGCGTGATGGGGTTGAGCTTAGTAAGTGCTCTAATCAAGGGCTTCCAACGTTTCTCAGCTGCAGAAAATGTGATGAAGAATGTTGGTGGTCCAAGTTGTCTAATCATAGCGAAGGCGTTTTTTTTTAGTTTCTCTTTGTATTCAGGTGATGTTCGCAATGCCTCGAAGTCATGATATCCAAGTTGGGAAGACTAGACCTTCTCAATGTTAGTATCTCCAACAACCTGTGCGGCCACTAGTGTATTGTGGTTTAGCTTGCCTTTGCGCATACGGATCCAAATGGATCCCATGATTTTTTGAGTCATGACTTTGACTGTTTTGAGAAAAAGATTCTCTAAATTTAGCGAGAACCTTCTATCACTATGCATAAGCTCCCATTGAGCCACGTGCTGATATTTATGCTTAGCAAGTGTATGGTATTTACAGGGCTCACCATAGAAAATAGTAGGGAAAATAAGTTCTTCACAGTGTTCATCTTTGAAAATACTCAAAGGATTATTTCCCTCGGCAGGAGCTACAAAGAAGATTTTGTCGTTGTGATCTACTACTTGTTGTGATGACTCAATTCCATGGAGCATGACATCTGTAGCTAGATCATCTTCTTCTGATGGTTGATTGTCTTCGGCAAAATCATCAGGTAAAGGACAATGAAGACTATGGAAAGGCTTACCCACTCGTTGTTCAAAGCAATATTTTCATTCTTGTATAAAGATGTTTGCAATATTTGAGCAGTGGCTTTCATTGTAAGCAATGGTCAAACAACCCTGGAAAGGTAGCAATGATTGTACTATAGACGATGCTTAATACCCACTATTATCGAGGCTTCATCATGAATAAACCTTGGCAATATTTGCTGTGTTTTCCCCAAGGATGCCAAAACATTAACAACGCTACCTCGCAAGCCAAATTGACCATCGTATGTAAGCTCCATAATTTTGGAGAAAGGTAGCCTAGGACTTACAAGGCGGCTTTCTAAATGATTTAGCTTCTCTACTGTAGCCAAGGGGAGGTTAAATCCTATAGAATTCAATTGGGTGAGCAGTGCACCATGTTTTTGCCTTCTACGATTGCATGAAGTGCAAACATAGTTTTCGTGTATCTCATTGTTTCTAGACCTCCCAAGTGCCGACCTACGCCCTTTTCGAGCTAATTGTGAAAAAAAACATTAAATGTCCACATTTATAACATCGATATATAGGAACATCGTTTGCTATTTCTATGTACTGTTGTATAGCTTTTTTTTATGGGGAGGCTTGTTCAATGTTTATGTTGGACGGAGCTATGGGGTGTTTTTTTTTTAAGTTTTTTAATTTCTTATGTTATTGCACCTATTTCTCGAATGGTTCCGTCACCTAAGTAAGCAAATTGCCTCGCGATGGAGATAGGGAGTTCATTCGGTTTGTTGGAGAATCAAAGATGTCAATGACTCTGTCTCATTTTTGTCCTAGGTACGAGGATTGCGTTTGTGTGAGGATCCGTTGTTCCCCAAGTAAAAAAATAGGTTACCACTTCTATCAACAATGATGATTTTGTGAAATGTCGTTGGGTCGGCTCCACTATTGAATGTTGTGTTTTTGAGTGAAGTTATTGGCACACCGTAAATATAAACATCACATGCAATACTAAATCTCAAGGAGAACACATGGATAATATCAAGTGAAATACTAATAGATGATGTGTGACTATTTAATACTTGGGTCAAAATGGAGGAATGATGTTCACTGGAAGCCAAATACGCTAAAGAAGGTGTGATCATTGGTGTTTGATCCAATGATACTCTCACTGCCTCTATCATAATGTTGGTGATTTTTTGTAATGACGAGCGCGACTTTATTATTTTATTGAGCACGAGGAAAACATTATTATTCCATGGGTGATCAGCAAGGAAAGCACTATCAATCTCATTTTGAATGAGTTGTTCAAAAGATGCATTATGGTTGGTTGAGGAAGCCATGTACATGCAGTTTTGCCTCCCCTTATGCTATGCGGTGGAAGGAAGATCAGTAAATGAAACACGCACACACTAAGAGAGAGAGAGAGAGAGAGAGAGAGAGAGAGAGAGAGAGAGAGAGAGAGAGAGAGAGAGATGGGAATTTACAAGATCAGCAATGGATGAAAGCAATATAATATAAAGGGTGTTCTTCGGCGTGGAGATGATAGAGCTTCAATGTTGTAGAGGAGCACTACTTTGTCTCTTCGACAAAAGATGTGATGAGGCCTAATTTGTTGACATTGAATTTTCTAGTGCGAACAAGGGAGGCTAGTAGCTCATGTGCATCTAGCACATCAGAAGCATATAACTCAACAGAGTTTTTCAAGGTGCAATACTTTGTCGACTATGTCACTCGTTAAGGAAACATCAATTGGGGAAGCTTTGTTGGCCAAAATTTTTCCTTCAAGCTTGGGCACCAAAACAATAGTTGTAGATTTTGAGCAAATAGAGCAAAAGTCCAGCTCTTGTTGGTGGTGAAACTTAGTAGATTTGCATTGATTGTGAAAACACTCCACCAAAATTGAGTTCACATTCTCAAAGTGTAGTGTGCCAGTTACCTATGTATAGGCACCTGACGAGTTAGAGGTTTATTGAGTTATTGCGATGAAACAGGAAAGCAAGATCAATACTTACTTCTTGATTGTGACCAACATAAAGAATATGGGGCTTATATGCTTCCTCCATGGTGCTTGAGACGAGGACTTGTGATGTGTGCTAGTATAGTAATATCCAAGATTAAGAGTGTATTGCTTTGACCTGTGAAGGAACCTATGTTTTGTGCAACAAACGTAGGATGCACATCGGTTTCCAGAGCACAAAAAATAGTGTGGTAATCGTCTTTACGTGCATTCACGAAGCTAAGCTGTGATGGCAAGAGAGAGAAAATATTAGAAAGCTGCAAATCTATAGAAGGGCAAAGATAAGTAAGCCTTATAGTGGTACGATCCTCAGCTGTTGGCCGATCTACAACAACAAGATCATCTTGGGAAAGACTAGCTTTTGAAGTGTTAGCATGGCCCTGTATAACAACAAAAGCTATAGTTCCAAAGTGTGTATGGGTGCCTTGTGTATGCAGGGACTATGTGTCATCCAAAAATTGACGCACTTTGCTCTCTGGGTAGAAACTAAGGCTGACTTCAAAAGGCTTTTTCTTTTCTACAACCGTGGAAGCATTGAAAAATAGTACATAAGGAGATGTGCAACCGTCTCACTTAGTTTGTGTTAATATCGTGCCGTTTCCAATTTAAAAAGTGCCGATTGAGGGCATGGGAAAAGGAGAAATGCCGCTCCAAAATAGACAAAAATAGTGTACAAATTTAAAAAAACTGTGTAATTTTTTGAACTTTTCTCTTGAAATATTGAGATGGGAATTTACAAGATGAGCATGGATGAAAGCAATATAATACAAAGGGTGTTCTTCGGCATGGAGGTGATGGAGATTCAATGTTGTAGAGGAGCACTACTTTGTCTCTTTGACAAAAGATGTGATGAGGCCTAATTTGTTGACGGTGAATTTGCCAGTGTGAACAAGGGAGGCTAGTAGCTCACATGCATCTAGCACATCAGAAGCATATAAGTCAACAAAGTGTTTGTCAAGGTGCAATACTTTGTAGACTATGTCACCTTCTGAGGAAACATCAATTGGGGAAGCTTTGTTGGCCAAAATCTTTCCTTCAAGCTTGGGCACCAAAACAATAGTTGTAGATTTTGAGCAAATAGAGCAAAAGTCCACTTCTTGTTGGTGGTGAATCTTAGTAGATTTGCATTGACCGTAGAAACATTCCACCAAAATTGAGTTCAATTCACAAAGTGCAGTGTGCCAGTTACCTATGTAGAGGCACCTGACAAGTTAGAGCTTTCTTGAGTTATTACGATGAAAAAGGAAAAGCAAGATCAATACTCACTTCTTGGTTGTGACCAACATCAAGAATATGGGCCTTATATGCTTCCTCCAAACGGTGCTTGAGACGAGGACTTTTGACATGTGCTAGGATAGTAATATCCAAGACTGAGAGTGTATTGCTTCGACCTATGAAGGAACCTGTGTTTCGTGCAACAAACATAGGATGCACATCGGTCTCCAGAGCACGAAAAATAGAATGGTAATCATCTTTACGTGCATTCATGAAGCTAAGTTGTGATAGCAAGAGAGGAAAATTATTAGAAAGGTGCAAATCTATAGGAAGGTGAAGATAAGTAAGCCTTATAGTGGCAGGGTCCTCAGCCGTTGGCCCATCTGCAACAACAAGATCACCTTGGGAAAGACCAGCTTTTGAAGTGCTAGCATGGCCCTGTATAACAACAAAAGCTACAGTTCCAAAGTATGTACGGGTGCCTTGTGCATGCAAGGACTGTGCCTCATCCAAAAATTGACACACTTTGCTCTCTGGGTAGAAACTAAGGCTGGCTTCAAAAGGCTTTGTTTTTTCAACAACTGTGGAAACATTGAAAAATAGTACATGAGGAGATGTGCAACCATCTGACTTAGTTTTTTTTTTTTACAGTTACATTCTCAATGTGGACAAAGTCTCCTATAGTAAGGGTGTCAATGAATTGCTCAATAAATTGATCGCTAACAACACAAGTGATGGTGTCAGTGTTGAGTGGATCAACTAGGTCTGCCTTAAGGTAACGCATATACTTAGTGACTTCTGGGCTTTGTTTGTAGGTTCCATAACAGTTAAGTATGCACCCCTTGAATGCAAAATGAGGGCAAGTTCCAGTGATGTCAACAATGCGCAATAGAGGGATCTTAGTGGGAATATAAGGCACAAGAGAAGATGAACCAGTGGGAATTACATTCTCATGGAAACACTCAGTACCAATATGTGCTTCTAGTTTGGCACCCTCGGCAACGCTCTCTTTTTTTGCAACTACAGGTGGTGGTCCCCCCAGTAAAGGTTTGGCTGCCACAACAAAAAACAAAAATCGTAAGGGTTGGATACAACAGTAGAATATCTATGTGGTGCAAGCAAGTCTTACTTAGTTCCGTTGTCGCCTCGCACGTCTTGGAAAGTGTACGTGCTATTGCACCACTTTGTTGCACATGCTTGAGGGATTTGGGCCCAATGCCAAGAGAAGAAGAAACATCAACCTTAGGTAGGCTCGAAGCGCTCCTTGTGCGGAGTGGAGACACACGATCAAGAACGAGGGCACTACCGGGTCCCAAAAAAGATGCAACTGTATCACGGTGCACTATATTGTGTAACTCTGTAAAAAAAAAAAGGAAAGTCACATTATTGCCAAGCATATATCAATCATTTTCTATAAATTAGCAAGCTATTGAGTCACCATTTTCAAACTCCATCGAGCGAACATCACTAGATTCATCGCACATGGGTTCGACGTTGTCATCGTAGTCATTGTAATGTCCATCGAGTGGATTTTGCAAGGAAGAAGAGGTAGCCATATTAAGAGAGGATGGTAAATAATGTTCACAAAATTATTACTTGACGTGTTCAAAAGAAGCAAAGGGTAAAAAACATGCTTTAGCTAAAGGATGAACAAGTTCATAGAAATAATACTTCACACAGTCACAAGCATCTTAGGATCAATAAGGGAGAGGGATGTTTTTGAACTAATTTTTGAAGCAGCAAGACCCCTTATATACTACAAGCTCCCTTGCCTTTCTCAACAGTTCACTATGCCTTAAAGCTAATCTACTATCACATCTATCAAATGGATTTGACACATAAATGGATTTGACACATTTAGACACATCCAACAAGCGACATCAAATTCAAAGGGATTAATGAACTAGTGGACAAGTGTGTGTTGATGGTCTAGAGTTCCCACCATGCTCATGTGTTGAACACCATAGAAATAGCGAATGAACGAGCCTAAAATTTTCTCTTGACAAACTCAGCGAAAAAAAATTTGCATGCTCGAGAAAATGATTTTTCCTGAGCACTTGGTGGGAAAAGGATATTCCAAAAACCAGTGCTCGTCGTAAATAGTGTGTCGTTTTAATAGTGTGCCAGTTTCAATTTCAGAAATGCCGCTCGAGGGCACGATAGTGTTTGGGAAAAAGGAGGAATGTTGCCCTAGAATAGACAAAAAATAGTGTTGAAATTTTGTAAAGCAGCCTAATTTTTTGAAATTTCTCTCTAGTGTTCGGGAAAAATGTGGCTCGTCTTAATATCATGCCGTTTTCAATTTTAAAAGTGCCGATTGAGGGCATGGAAAAAGGAGAAATGCCGCCCCAAAATAGACAAAAATAGTGTAAAATTTTTAAAAAATAGCCTAATTTTCTGATGTTTCCTCTTGAAATATGTTCGTACCATAGCCTCAACATTGTCGAGCAGTATTCGAGGAAAATGTGCCTCGGGTTAACACCATACCATTTTGAATGTCTAAAATGCCGAGAAATTTAAAAAACCAAGCTAAATTTTTGATGGGTTTTTACACAGTTTTTCTCTCTTTTGGGGTTGAGAGCATTTTCAAAATTGAATACGGTATGGTATTAGGTCGAGACATATGTTAACCCTCACGGCACACGGACACCCTATGATCTATAAATGTTGTATTATTTAGAGTCAGGTACCGGGCTTGTCGGACCAATAGGAACAGGGTAAGGGTGATCGCCGATGACAGGCGCACTCTAACTGGAATATTCAAGGAGTTAGTTGGCTAAGTATGGGCGCCCAAGTGTGAATGGGGTGAGCTCATATAAAAGCCACTAAACCTAATTTTTACTCATTCTCTCATTGTGCAATAGAAGCTGCTCTTGCTCCATCTCCACCTTCTCCTTCACCATCTCCTTGTGTGTGTGTGTGTACGTGAGGGAGAGAGAGAGAGAGAGAGAGAGAGAGAGAGAGAGAGAGAGAGAGAGAGAGAGAGAGAGAGAGAGAGAGAGAGAGAGTGATCGAGCGTTGCGGCGGCATGACGGCGGCGAGGCGGTTGAGCGCGGCGTAGCGGCGTCTCCCTCTTCTTCGCGGCGTGGGAATCCTTCATTCGCAACTACGTAGGAAGGTGAGTGACACACCATTCTTCCTTGTGAGCTTGTCTGTTGTATGACTGTGTGCTAGGAGCCTTTGTGGCTCGCACATGGCGCGTAGCAAGTCCCTAGCCGTGACATTTTTGGCGCCGCTGCCGGGGAGCTGCTGCGCGTGAAGCTTCAATGGCGACCTGTAAATTATATTGAAGCTATTTTTTATGTAGGAAAGGCGCGGCTTAAGTTTGATTATTGTTGTTATGCAAAAACAGTAGAGAAAGACACAATGTTGTTGACTGCATTCAAGTTTTCTGTGTTCTGTTAAGCTCAGATTTCAGCTTACACAGTTAGCATTTCTTGCGTTTCTGCGTTTTCTACATTTTCTGGTTTGCACTGCACAGTTTTGTCAAGTTTCAATTTTCTGCATTTTCTGTGTTTTCTGGTTTGTGCACAGTTAGGCGCACAGTTAGTTAATTAAGTAGGTTAGTAATTAGGTGAACCACTGATTAGCAGGTCAGTAGGTAGGTGAGACAGTAAATAGTTAGGTGAGGTCAACGCGCACCAAAACGCGTACCAAATAATATCCAAAAAACATATTTATAAAAAAATAAAAAAATATTTTTTTTAAAAAAAACGAAAAATAAAAACGTGAGTGAGGGGGAGGTTATAAAAACGGACGGGTTGGTTTGTATAAAAGTGAGATCGGGATCATTTGACCCAATCCCAATCCTAAGCCCAGGCCCTGGCTCTGTCTCTGTCTTATGATATAGGGTAGTCTCACTCCTATATATATAGGCTAGACTCACAAGGAGGGAGTGAGGAATGTGGGATAAGTCCTACACTCTCCTCTCCTTCATTGCACACTAGGACTTGCTATTTGGAGCCTAGTTCCCCAGCTAGGAAAAGACTGTTTCGGGCTTTTCTGGAGCAAAATAGAACCAAACGGTGGGTTGTACAGCACATCGCGTCCCTCCTAGCGATACGCTCGTTTCGAGCTATCACACGGCCCATTCCACGACACGCTCTAAAAAAGCAAAAAAACAAACAAAAAACACGCAAAAAACTAGTCACAAGGCCTCCTAGAGCAGCTTTTTGACACCTTAGGGTATCAAAAGCACATGCACTTACGCTCTGGGCGGGTGCTAGAACACGAGCATATTGAGGGTGCCTCTGGGTTGAGGGACACCCATTACCCATCCACAATAGGCTCTAGACCCTCAGCGGGGACACAAGGTAGCACCACCCAAGACCCTAAAATAGCCGCTAGTGATTCCTCCTCCGACTCAGGAATCATGGAAGCATACCCTACCCAAAACACCTAGAGAGAAGGCCATGCACCTCCCGAAGCTCCACAACCTAGTACTAGTATGTTTAGCCGTTTCATGGAAACATTAGGTAGAGCTACTCGCTCGGAACCTGATGCAAATGAAGCACACGAAGGGGGTGGGGAAGTGGACTCTCCTTTCACATCGCACGTGGACCCCACACCCCCAAAGAGTGTCCATGTGGATATCCTGCCAACTTCTTACCAAGAAGGCCCTGTTGAGCTGCCTCCTTCAGAAGTCCCCTCTAGAGTACCGTTGGTGACAAGTAAAACCACGGGGAGCAACATTGCTTCTACCTCACAAGAAACCGTTAACACATCGACTCTAGAAGGATTGTTCATTAATGATCATTGGACATACGACCTCCACACTGAGGTGTTGACAGATCTACACTCTAGCCACGCCTACCATGTAGGATGGATAGAGATTGCACAATCCACCTCTAGTGCCACGAGCATCGAAGATCAACAAAAAATGATCTGTAATGTTATCCATGGCATTATTCAATCAGAAAGGCAAAAACGAGGGGTAAATATACTCTCAACTGGCCCCATGAGATTTTTGGATATGAGCAAGGCTCAACAGCCTACTCTATCACAAATGGAGACTCCTCTAATGAGTCCCATGGACCCATCTTACGTCATTTCACCGGGGTCTCTATGCAATCTGAGCCTCCGAGCGACAACTTTAGCTTCCCTAACTTGGCTCAACCCTCTATTAAGGAAAACACAGTGCTCACTCCAGGGATAGGCCTGACAGAGAATGTACCGATGACATCTACGATTAGCGTAGTGCCACTACCTAGTGTCGTAGTACCTAATATGGGGCCTCGACCATATGTGCCTCTATCCCCTTATGCACACATGGCCCCCACACCTCCAATTGTACCACTTGTTTATGCTCCTCGAGTGCCGCTCCCTAGCCCTTATCCGAGTGGACCTATGCCCGGTTATGTTCCATATCCTGCATCATCCACACATATGCCAAGACCGGTACCCGTCCCTCTCCCACATATGATTCCAAGAGTACCTCCACTGGCTCTGCCTCCTCACATAGGTGACTTGGCAGCGTTTGCTCAAACCATAGGTCGATCTATCGCGGAAAATATGCGTCATGCATCTGATAGAGAGCCTAGAAGTAAGGCAGTACAAATTGCCAAACTCACGCAAAAATTCAATGGGGACGAAGATGCTAGAAAACACATTGAAGTGTTTGAACAAGTATGTGATTCCTTAGGGGAACGCAACGAACTACATAAGTGCAATGCCTTAAGCTTGACATTAAGTGGGAAGGCTGGAGATTGGTATAGAACCCTAAGGGTGGACGAGAAAACAATCTACCCTACCCTTCGAAGGTTGTTTCTAAAGGAGTACATACGAGAAGGTGTGCTTTGGGGTGTAGCATCTCAGCTACAGAAGGCCGAACGTAAGGAAGGAGAGTCAGTAAGGAACTTCATTAGTCGTTTAAAGCACTTAAACTCTCGCTGCCCTGTAAATGAGCGCTTCAACAATAACCAACTGCTTGATCGATTCATTCGAGGGTTGAGGAATGAAGGAATCTATAATGGACTAGTGATTAGAGGTATCACAACCTAGGAAGATGTCACTGCCAATGCAATCCAATTAGAGGACAACTTGATGATAGCAGGCATGAGGTTGTCTACTGACACGAGATCCACTAGCTCACAAGCCATTGAGTATGAACCCATGACTGCAAATCCCATTGCAAATGAGCCAAAGGTATTTGAGACATTCTTGACACAACTCACCAAGGCAATCCAAGAGTCTCTTAAGGATAATCGACCCCCTCAAAATAGTCACATGTATCCAAGAAGGGAGCAACAATGGGGTTCCATTTGCTTAGGTCCACATAGCACTAGTGAGTGCCCTACGTTTAGAGTAAAATTTAATGGAACTTGCAACGCATGTGGTAGGTATGGTCACCAAGCTAAGGATTGTTTAATGATCAAACGTATGATGGCAAATAGACCACCTGTAGCCTGGACGGATGCACCTCGAGCTCCTGTATTGAGGCCTGCTCCACATGTTGAGCAACTACCGCAACACATGGTCCCTAGATCTCAAAATGTTGTACAAGCTACACCGCTACCACCTCCTGTGCTAGGACCGCAGCCCCCGCATCCAAGAGTCGCCCCTACGAACCAAGTGGGTTGCGAGCCATCTAATGCTTATGCAGATGGCTGTGAGGAGGAAATAGACACTAGTATTGCCTACGGACTTGATACATTGGAAGAGTGTCCTATATACTACATGGAAGATTGTTGGGGGCAAGTCAAGGGGCAAGTCAAGCCGGTTTATCAAGCTGCTGCTCTCGCATCCAGAGGTCAAAATATCAACACCCAGGCTAGGAGGCCACCTCTTCAATGCTACGAGTGTGGTGGACCACATCGGGCAGCGGAGTGCCCTATTAGGCTGCAAAAGAATGCTGCACAGATGCAAATGAATCAGGGGAGCACGTCTGCAATGCCAATACTCACATGTAATCGTTGTGGCATAGATCACTTGATTGCCCAATGCCCCTATAACCCAAATGTGCATAAAATCACACCCCTAAATTTGGTCGAAATTGCTAGTGTGACATCGCCAATACCACCCGTCGCACCCGCTTATGCGATTACACGGTCCATGCTTCAAGGGCCATGCCATATCCTCGAAGAGAGAGATACGGCGTCAGTTATCCAAGCAAAGAAAAAGAAGATACGAAGGAAGAGGTCGCAGAATACGGAAAATTCAAAGCCAAGTTCCAAAACAAACATAGGAACAGGAGATGACCCCGTGTATATGAATGACCTCGAGGATGATTTAGATTCAATCGAGACAATGGAGACTAGAACCAATACCACAAAGGGAAAGACCGACAAAGAAAACCGTAACATGGAACCAAATGAAAACCGAATAAGAGAAAACTATAAAGAGCCTCTGAAAACACCACAAGTGTTTCCAAATCCAATCCAAGACCCCCAAGATAAACCAGAGGGGCAAAAAGGGAAGAATCGTAAAAAGAAGATTGGGACGTACCCAAACCCAGTAGACGAGATTGAGCAGGTGAAACATCTAAGAGGTTTAGTGGAGGAGACTCAAAGGAAACTAGAACCAGAACCCATGCATGTCAAAATTCATGACACAGTGTTCCCCACGCAAGTTCATCCACCCCACATGAACCATAGACCGTTAGCCATACCTAATAAATATAGATATGTGTGTATACATACATCCATACATACACACACAAACATACATATATATGGGGATCTGTGTATGTGTGTGTGTCTATATATATATATATATATATATATATATATATATATCTAGACACACACACACAAAAATACATACATATGGAGGTCTGTGTGTGTGTGTGTGTATATATATATATATATACACACACACACACACACACACAGAGACCCCCATATATACACAGACACACACACACACAAACATACATATATATGGGGGTATGTGTGTGTGTGTGTGTATATATATGTGTGTGTGTGTATGTATATGTACATATATACATATACTTTCACACATGATACATACATATATATATGTATATTTATATGTAATGGAAAAGGCCTATAAACTTTGAGAATACTGGAATTAAGAGAATTAGAGTGAGCATTTTTGTGAGATTACTTTGAGACCATGGAGAGTGAACCTAATTGATGGTAGCAACATAAACATAGTACTTAATTAACTTGGCATGAATAATACTTTTGCAAGAGAGAGAGTATTAGAGAACATGACAATAGTTGAGGACCGGATTTTCTTGGATCGGTCCCCCTCCAAAAGGCGTTTGTATTATAGATTCTCCCATCAAGAGAGACTTGTTACAATACAATCTTTTTGTTCCTTGTGACCTTGGTGATGCTATGAAGATGGAAAGCTTCATGCATCACGAGCTTAACAAAAACTTTGCAAAAAGCATTAACTATCCCAAGCCTCAGTCCCAAGGCCTCGAACACCTTCGAAGGTGGAGAGAGCTAGCAAGAAGAAACATTCCGTACGAGAAAGAAATAGTTCCTCACTTATCATCACTCTTCTTGCTAGCATGCATAATAGCATAGTAATGAAGATGGAGAAGATGATAAGCTTAAGCATTGAAGCATGGTTCTTGGTTGGATTCGCACTCCATAGCCAAGATTGTTGGTGTAGGCTCTCCACTTCTCAACAAGCTCGGAGAAGGAGATGGAGCTCTTGCACTTTGCACTCCACACAATGAGGGAATGTGTGTGTGTGTGTGTGTGAGATATACCCCCCCCTCTCATGCTTGGTCCACATCTCTCCCTCTCTCTCTCTCTCTCTCTCTCTCTCTCTCTCTCTCTCCCTCTCTTGTATTATTTTATTATTTCATTTGGACATGTGTCCTCTTTTTCCTCTTTGAGAGAAAAAACTTAATATTTATTTTTATGTATTTAAATTCTCATTGGACCCCTTTAAAATCTATCCAATAGTATTCAAACACATCATGAGAGCCACATGTAGAGGATCATTTGAACATGTGTCTTTTGTGCTTTTTAAGTCATTTGGTTGAATGGAACACTTCAAGGACTTAATCAACCAAGATTGGAAACGTTCATGGCTCTTGAGAGTTATCTTTGAATTGAATTCTTCAAGAACTTTAGTCATTTAAGCATGTGAGAAACACCTCAAGCTTTTGGGTAAGGTTCCCACTAACACTTAGCAAGCCAACAAGCACCTCATGCTTGGGTAAGATTCCCACCTCAAGGTCAGCTTTAGGTTGCCTAAGGTCAAAGGACTTTTGAACAATAACTTTTTGAGGTCTTTAATGAAGCTAACCCTACGGTCTTTAAGCTCCATTAGGTAGCATTGTTCTTCAGCATACCATCTCTCATTTGGACCCCTTTTAACCTTAACCCCGTGTTGAGACAGATCCATAAACACATGTCTATATTTTAACCCTTGTTTCCATTTATTCTCCCACATTAAATGATCAGTTTAATATGAGAAAATCATTTGGCTTCATTAGATATTAGATTTTATGGCATTACCTCTCTCTTGAAATCATAGTCGTCCTCGATCATGAGGTAGAAGAGATAAAGTCTTAGTCATTAGTCTACGTTTCTTAGCGGGTAGAGGATCCCTACTCTCCGACATCATTTCAGAATGGATGACTAATCTATTTGGTGCTTGGGAGATATAGCTGCCGCAAGCATGTCTGCTCTTTAGTCCATATCATACTCCCGAAGTAGAGTGACAAATTCTACTTGGTGTTTGAGTGACGTCGTCATCACAAACATGATTCTAAGCAGGCATACTATTTAAATTTGTGCACAAAAGAGGATTAGTCTTATAAGACAAAAAAATTGTTCATTAAGAAAGCATTTACATTTGCTTACTCTAGAGCAGCATTGTAAGCATTGACAAGGTTCATACTATCCTTAAGTTGCATTCCTTGCATCCATCTAGCATCTTCAAATGGATAATCCATCTAGCATCTTCATACTATCCTTAAGTTGCATTCCTTGCATCCATCTAGCATCTAGCATCTTCAAATGGATAATTTTTGAACTTAATACGATACTGTCGGATAATCTTACCATGCCGTAGTACCTTGTCTTCATGCCGAAGGATAGCTTCGGGTTGTAGCACCTCTTCTTGGTCTTCGATTTTTGGAGGGTCTTCAATAATTGGTTCTATTGGTGTCTCTCCTTTTTAGGCCTTAAGTAGGCTCACATTAAAAGCATTGCATTAGGGCCAAAAATGATCAAAAGGACTGTGTAAGGAATTGGTTAACTTACTAATTAGCAGAGCCGTTTATGGTCAAAACGGCTCCAAATTTGTCTATTTTGGTCATTAAAGCATATCTACGCAATCTAAAGCGTATCTAGGTACATATCTATAAATATTCAAAAAGATATCGTTTTCTTCACATTCCTTTGCGGATCACCTTGAAATTTGTTCTCATTTACTTCACTTGGCGGCAAATAGTTGTTTCCACTTTTGAATCACTCAATCTCTCTTTTTTCTCTCACCTTTCACGAGCTTTCTCTGTTCTTCTCTGATGCACCTTGTTCTACTACTACGTTATTTTCATTATACTTTCTGTGTGTTCATTACTTATGATGAGTAATACATCTTCCATTAGTGATAACTGCAAGTTTCACTTGAACATTAAGCTAAGCCAAGAATATGCTACTACACGGAATGTCTATCAAAGACCAGTTACAACTGCAAATGAAGCACAACAACTTCACAATGAGGGAAAGAAACACATTGATATATGGACAGATGGGATCTTGTATCCACCAGATCCTAGCATTGGAAGGTATCCATATTTTTACACACCTCATGATTTGATGAGATTTGTTGGTAATGGGGTTGATGGCTTACTAGGATATAGTTCTAGGCTATCTCATTTACACATTGATCATACACATTAAATTCAATATCTTAAAAGTGCTTTGTCTTCAAATGCAACAAGAATTTTAGAACTTGAAAACCAAATAGCATCTCTAAAACAAGAAAATCATCAGCTTCAGACTTTAAAGAAACTCCAATAGGATTAAGAGTACGAGTAAGACGAATGAGAGATGTATTAAACTTAACAAAAGGTTCTGCACAAAGAAAAAAAAGATTAAAGATTACTAGAGAACATGTGACTAGTCTTTTAGGATTTAATATGTCCAACGTTCAAGAAAGGGTGAGATTTTTGAATGAGGTAATGAACAAAAGTGACATTTTGAAACTTTTGAAACTTCGTGAAAATCAAACTCACAGGAAAATGGTATTTCAAAATTTACTGGAAGATATGGGTTTACTGGTCCAACCTTCTCAAATGCAAGAAGTTTGTGATACAATGGGGGTGAGTAGAAGGGGTTAAAGGGCCATCTCTAAAACCTGGTTTCAAATTTTAAAGTAGTACAAGTTTCAATCTTTTGGGTTGCCTAGGCCTCACAATGTTGGGAAAGTAAGGACTCTGTTAAATGAAGAAATACCCGAACATTTTGGAGAGTACTATCATATAGAAGGAACGATGCCATATGAAAAACAGAAAAAAAAAATCTTCTTTTGAGTATAATGTTTTTTATTACATTTGGATGAGTATAAAAAAAATTCAATCTGCTATGGTGAGATACTATAACATGCAAGAAGTAGATTGTGAAGGAAAACTTATATTTGTTATGAAATTGGATGAAGCTCAAATTCAAAAATATCAAAAAATGAAAATAGTATCCATATTCCTAATGAATTGAGCATTGGACTATAACCAGGGTAAGCTTGATTCTCCATACCACAAAACTCAATAAAAAATGGAGCTTTGGTGGATCGGAGAAGCTCAAATACCATTAGAAAATCACAATATATTGAAATGGCTCTTTTTGCAGACCGATATCCCTTTTGTTATATAGGACCAAAATGCAGGTGAAAAACTCCGTGTAGATGGCATGGGTGACTTTATTATAGAATGGCACTTGAGTGCCAACCTAAAAGCATCGAAGTGCATGTTTGGTGTATGTGGAGGTGCCAATACCAACTATGCATGTCTAATTGCATGGCAAGCACTGGAACAAAAGGATGGCTTGTAGAACACGAGGTTGGAAAACCACCATCAAGAAATAGTGTGAACGTCATCGACTACCCATCGTCTTCTATGATTTGTGATCCAATTCTAGCAATAGATTAAAAAAATGTACATATATGTACAATGCATGCAGAGATTAGAATCTTGGACAAATTGCTTCGACTCCATCTTGATTATGCATATTCTATTAAGCCAAGTAAACTTGCAGACGAGTGTATAGAAAAATGCAAGGCTTTGCTCTCTCAAATGGGTTTTCATGGTGGTCAAGTGCATCTAAGAAAAGATCCTCCTCTTTCAAAAGAAACAGGTGATGTTTTGCAAGATGTTTCAATGGGTGGAGCAAAAGCCAGAAGATTTTTGAGTAACCATGACAACAAACAAGTTGATGCTATGTGGAACTGCTGGAAGGATCTTTGTGTAATAAGAACCAATGTCAAAAGTACACCAGATGTAGCCAACAAACGCATGGAAGTGTGTAAGAAGCTTGACAATTTTTTGAAAGTTTTGAGACAACAAGTTAGCTCTGCTACTTATGCAGATGACTTTAAAAAGACAATAAAGCTTTTAATATCTGCTATTACAGATGCTTGGGGAGCAAAAGACATCACATATTACTTGGTGAGTATTCAATTACTTTTTGAAGTCTGGATAGTATTTTATATTACATCCTATGAGTTCAACTAACCTTTTTTTTAATTTTTAGCATATTTTGTACTTGCATGGACCATATTTTGCAAAACAAGGATCCCTTGCAACATGGAATACTCAGGGAATGGAAAAATCTCACTATCAAGTGAGGACTTCTTTTTTCAAATGTACGAGAAAGGGAGGGGGACAAAGAAGGACCAATGCACTAAAGGAATTATTCAATTGGTTCTATAGCAGGCAATTACAACGGATGAGATCAAACAATCATGCTGCTTAACCACAAAAGGAGATTAATGCTTCACTTTGAAACTTTGTACCGAATCTTTCTAAAGAGATCCAAATTCAAAAAAGATATTTTGGTGCAAAAAATTTTCAAATTTACATTAGTTTTTGATTTTTTTGATATCTCTAGGCATGTCACCTCTATATCTCAAAAACTTTCTTCTTTTATAGCCCCCAAGAAAGTTGGCATTTGTCTCCTCAGCTGCTGCATAGCTAGAGTAGCAAAGAAAGTATCTGCTCTTGAGGCATTGAATCCTACAACATACCCAAATATTCTAAGTGCTGTAGCTCTCTCAAGTAGCATGATCTTGTTTGCATTGATTTGAAGGGGAGTATACCCCAAAGACCGTGACAATATCTTCAGGGAAAATATTGTCAACTCAGGATCTTCAGAATATTGCATGTGAAAAGCGGAGAAGGTGGCACTATCCAATGTAGGCATGTAGTGCATGAGAGAGGAGGCATCCTTTCTTGAAGTTCCCTCTATTACTTCCCCTCTTGAGCCTTTCGCTCTCCCAAGAAAATTGTCTTTGTCAAGGAGTTCAATCTGCAAAACAAGACATAATGAGTAATTAAAACAAACTTTAAAAAACAGGAAGATTTCAGAAGGGAGATCAAGGTGAAACTAAATCTACCTTTTGCAACTCATCCTCAGCAATGACTTTTTCTTGAAGGAGATTGCATGATCCAGTCATTGCTCTTATGTCAACATCCTTTCTAATTTTTTTCATCTTAAAGTCTCTGCCAAAAGATTGGATGCCAAGCTCAACAAGTCTCTTCTCAGAATCCTCATCTTTGAGGGAAGGTTTCTCCTCTTCCACTCTTTTCATGCATAGAGTAAGTGCATCAGGAGCAGGAATAAAATCTTTGTTGGATGTCTGAAGATCAAGTGCCAAAAACTCCTCTTTGTAACTCTTCTTCTGTGTCAATAAAATCTTTGGCCACCTCAAAATATTCAGAAATGGTTGCAATATAGTAGTTCTCCCTCATGTTAAGTAGACATTGGATATGATGGAGAGGGATATACTCTTTTCCATTGATATAGAAGTACGGAAGGTTTGGAACAGTAAGGGAAGCCTCAGACACCTCTACCTCCTCTGTTGGCTCATCAATGACAGTACTAGCTCTAAATTGAGCCACATCAAAATTTGCACTCTCCTGCTCCTCAGCTGCAACATCAATTTCCTCCTCTTCTAGAATTTCACTTTTCTCAAGCTGCAAAACTGTGGAAACATTTGTATTTGTTCCCTCTTTGTCTGTATCTTTCACTTCATCACCTTTACCTTGCATATCAACTTTAAGGAACAAAAAGAAAAGAAAGGCAACTTCTTTTGGAACAAGGTTGCAAGGCTTTGAATGTAATTGATAAGAAATGGTAGGTGGACAAATAAATGAAGTCTTCTTAGAAAATTTTCCAAACCTCCTTGTTACTTTGCCTTTCTCAATTGAGTTGGTAGTAAATTCAGTTAGATGACATTAAGTCTTACCATCTAAAACCAAACACTTTCCTTCAACTGCCTCTTCAAACTCTTTGAATTCTTCTGACAAACAATCCTTCAAATAGTCTAGCATAACTGCAAGATCAAACAAAGGGTTGAATATTTCATATTCCTTGGTGTACACTTCCATGTCACCACCATCCATGACAGCAACCAAGAGCTTCTCACTTGGACTCTCCTCTAAAATCTCTTCACAACCTTCGTTCATGTTTTTGTTGGAAAAAAGTTCAAATCGAAGAAGCTAGAACAAAACGGAGAGGCTAAGGCTGAAGAAGAACCCAAATGGTGCAATAGAAGCCCCAGGCACAATTTGCGGAATCGTTATTTCATCCATCCACACACCTCCTTTCTGCCTGATTTACTGCACGATGTGATAGCAAGTACTTCCACACTTTCGGAGTGCATCTTATCGCGTCATGTGATATCTTTTCATATTCCCGTACAACGCAAACGCGAGTTCATTGTCTTCCCGTACGACACGATAGCGAGCTCTTCTAGATTGTGGGTGTCCCTCCTATCGCGTCTTGTGGTGTTTTTTCAATTTTTTTGGGCCTCATGATACTGAGCTCATCATCTGGCAAGGACAAAACAAACTACAAGAAAAGTTTACCAAGCCCTAAAAGATTCAGAGAAAGATGATGACAACCAAAAAGAATCAGTCGATCCAGAGTTTGTAAAGAAAGAAGGGAAACCACCTACACAACCCCGTCAAAGCCTACTGCTAGAAAAAGATTGAATTATCAAGTCAAATCTCTAAGGGAAATAAGGAAAGCATAAAAGTATACTTGTCTTCTCATTCCAAAGCTACCTTTCATGAGAGTTGTCAAAGAGATATCAAATAGATTTGTGAGCATGATGAATATCAAAACCTTTGTTTCAATAAGGTGGCAATCTCAAGCCTTGATGTTCCTTAAGAACGCTAATGAGGATTTTCTTATAGACTTTATGAATGATAGCTACATTGCAGCTGCATTTGCTCACAAGGTCACACTTATGAGCAAAGATTTTGTGCTTGTGTCAAGGCTGAGGTACAAGTTTGATAAGGCTCTTGAGCTTATTCCTAGTGAGGATCTTAAGGCCTTCCAAATTTTAAATATCCCCCCTTCTAGGCAGCAGAAAAATTCAGGGGTTGTCATTGAAGATGTTACACATCAGTATGAGACAAGAAAGGCCCAAGATATCAAAGCAGGAAAGGAGGTTGAGAGGGAGCAAGACATGATGTGAGAGGATGCTATCCTCTCAAAGCAAGCAGAAATTTTAAGAGAATCCAACTCTCTCCTTTATGAAAAAATTACAGGCCAAATGGTGGTGGATGTCTCCTTGTGTGGGGATGATGAGGTGTATTGTGACATATTCACTCAAGACACAAGTATGCTTGTAAAACCCAACATTGAGCTTGGTGATACTGTGCTCTTTATCTGTCTCAGGTATGTGTTTCCCCTTTGCTAGTTATTAGTCCATGTGCATGCACAAGGGCCTCATTGGGGGATGTGGTTTCTTTTTCAGGTGTCTTATGAGGGATCTTTGAGAGGCTATAGCTATGAAAATTTCCATACTTGATCCTGTAGTGGCACAGTGCCTTATTAACAAGCAAGGAAGCCTTTCAAGTTTATTTGAAGATTTTAACATGCTGACCTGCAATTACATAATATGCCCCTATGTTGAAGGGTAAATCTTAACTCCTAACATGTTATTTATAACATTTTGTGGTATTCCTAGCTAATTGTTATTTTTTGTAGAGGACATTGGAGTCTTATTATCTTCAATCTTTTGGAGAAAGATATTATATTTATGAATTCATTGTCAAGTATCCATGGGAGAAGTAAACTGTAAGTATGAAGTATGATCTATGCTTGATGGCCCATTGTTTTCTATTAATAGCTTTTTGATTGATGTCTTCTTGCAGTCCTACCAAACTTATCATTGGTCACCTGAGTACCACAAATAAGGATTACAATATAGAAGGTTTCAATTACTACAATCAAAAAGTGCCTTTACAAACAGACTCAACATCATGTGGATCGAGGGTGCTTGTCAATGCATGGAGATATCTTGAGTCAAGGTGCAGGATGACTACACTCACTGTAAGTGTGTATCTCATGTGCCATTGATTTATTTTGATTTCTTAACTATGTATGTATGTACTCATGTCCTTTAATTTCTTTTTCTATTTGTTTCAGTTGCATGACTATCCAGAGTCTTGGGTCACGTGGGTGAGAGAGAAGGCTGTTTCTATGGTTTTGGAAAGATCAATAAATCCAAATGATCCAGAATCTCCTTTGCCACCAAAAAAAGGTAGAGACACCAAGGGTTTGGATGCAAAGAAAATGGATCACAAGAAGAAGAGTCCTGCAAAGAAGATCCATACAAAGAAAAGCCCTTCAAAGAAAAGGGACCACAAGAAGAAGAGTCCTACAAAGAAGAGCCATGCCAAGAAGAGTCCTACCAAGAGGAAGAGTCCCACCAAGAAGAAGAGCCCTGCAAAAAGAAGAGTAGATACAAAGCGCCATCCATTCCACTCACCATTTTTGTACAGCTATAAGAACAATAAGGGGGAGGTAACTAGCTCACCTTTCAAACTACCATTCATGTTGCCAAAGAAGGTTGCCAAGTCACCCAAGCCAACCACTCCTCAGGAGTCCAAAGCACCAAACCCCTGCCAAGTCCCCCGTGCTAAGCCCTGAGGAGCCCAAGTCACCACCACCCACTCCTGAACGTTCACCCCCTCCTAAACACAAAAGAAAAAGGGTCTTTGAGGATGCAGAATCCTCTTAGGAAAAAATAAAAGTGGAGTTTCATGATTGATTACTCCACAAAAGTTATGTACACTTTTGTTCATTTTGTCCATATGAATATTTACCCTTTGGTGATTCATAATTTTGTACTTCAAATACTTAATACCAACTATCAATTCTTAAATGTGTATCCTAGTGTCACGTAAGTTTAAAACAACATAAATAATGATCACAATAAGGTAGAGAAAAGATAAATATATTTGCAAAATGCAATGATTACAATATTGAACTTGTTTTTTCAAGTCCTTGCAAGTGGCTCAAATGCAAGAGGTTGAATTCTCCATCCTTGTTCTCACCACAATTCCATCCACTTTGAATCTATACTCAGGAGATGTTTCATCAAGAAACTCAAGAGGTTCTCTAACATCATGTAGTCTCCAATTTGTTGCTACTATAAGGCTTCTATACTCGGTGTGTGGATGGACTGTGACCTTTAGTTCAAACTCTGGACAATTTTCCTCAGAGTCGAGAGGAACCGAGCTACATAATTTGCTTCTCCATCTTCTATAGTCGTAGACCAGAACTAATGATTGACGACATAGTTGATATGAGATAGACTCTACAACTAATATTATCGCCAATATGGAAAGTTTCTTTGGTACTCCATCCGTCTCCAAGTACATTATCTAGTTCAGTCATAGAAAGTCTTCTATTAAGCCACATCGTCTTTGTCCTCTACAAGTCCACTTTTTTGAAAACATGCCACAAAGACATGTATAGGCAAGAACCATTGAACTTTAATCCTTCTTGATATCCTGCCCGGAGACATAGCTTTAAGGATGTCTTCTTTGATCTTAAATTTGAAGCTTGATATAGTACATGCATCAGGAGCTTCCCAGTCAAGTGAACTTATGGTGGGAACGGGTAACTGATGTAGTTCTCTATATGCACCTTCTCGTGATGGAACCTTGTATTCTGCAAAATAGACAAACAAATCCATTGTTTTGTAAACGGAAGGTGGCTTGTCAACATACATAGCATCTGCAATCCCTTTATGCATTGCTTTGAACATCCCACTTAGAGTCTCCACAGGCTGCCATTCCACAGCTGTTGAAGGAAATATATCTGGAATGGAATCAAAAAATGAGAAAAAACAATGGAAGAATGAAAAATTCATTGTATCAAATAGAAGTTTTTTTTTTTACTTACAGTAAGAATGCAGTGTGGGATGTTCATCCCAGTCTAACACCATATCCTTGGTCATGTACACATGTTGAACCTTAGCTAGCGAGCCATTGTTAGTCACTTTGAAAGCAAGAACACGATCTTTCCAATGGTTTTTTACTTTTTCACATTTAGTTCTCTTCACTCTGTGTACACCTTTGCATGAAGGAAGCATTGCTACCCATCATTCACACGAAAAAACATGGGCTTCCAAAGACCATCCTCTCTAATGTTATGAAAGTCACAAGAAGTTATGTTATGTGAAGGGCAATGTGCAGAAGACGCCATGGAAACTTAGAGATTAGAGAAGAAGAAAGAAAATATAGAGACGGAAAGACTTAAACCCCTCACAAAAGAGAGAGAGAGTGAAAAAGGTATACGTTTGAAAAAAGTAGGTGATTTAATGGCCTTGTTTTGAGAGCCTTCTCACATAGATTTTGTATCTTTTGACAATGCTTTTGTGAAATATAAAATAGAATAAAAGATGAGACTTCATTACTTTGGGCTGCAAATTTAATGAGCTCACTCGCTGAAAGCACCTAAATATAGCAGTTCTAGCCTTATGATCAAGACATTTAGCCGTTCTGGATCAAAATAGGACCAAGGAGACAAGAGTGCCATACTTTTGTATATGCATCAAATGACTATTGGACTATTCCTTAATCCTTAGATTAACAAACAACCCTTTTAGAGTCGTTTTTTGTCCTAATGGTGTATGAGCCAATGGTTGGGCAACTTGGTTGATAAGCCATGTCATTGATTGGTTTCAAGATTTGAAAAGAACCATAGCATATTTTTGCTAATTTAGCATAATACTTTTGATGGCCCAAAGGATTTTTTCCCGTCATTTGCCTCAATTGAGCCTTGGGAAACTTAAGTAAGACCCAATCATTTTCTTTGAATGTTAAGGCCCTTCTGTGCTTGTCAGCAACAGATTTTTGCCTTTGTTGAGAGATGGATATAGCCTCCTTAACCTTTTGAAAAGATTCTTGTAGGTCACGGCTATACTCATCATAGCGAAGATCTTCCCATGTACTTTAAGTAGCAAGAGACTTTTAGATCTTCCCTCTATGATCTCAAAAGTTGCTTTTCCTGTAGTAGTATGGACAATATTATTGTACGCATACTCTACATGGGGTAAGTACTTCTCCTATTGTCATCGTTAATCTACTTATGTAACATAAGTCTTTAGTAGATCAAGTATTGTAAGATTGGCTATCTCAATTTGGCCATCCATTTGTGGGTGGTAGGCCGAAGAGAAATTCAATCTTGTACCTAGATTTTCAAATAGACCTTTCTAGAATCTACTCGTCATTCTAGGATCTCTATTTGACACGATGGATGTTGGTAATCCATGGTGTTTGAAAATCTGAGATATGAAGATGGTTTCCATTTAGTGTGCCTTAATAGTCTTTTTGACAGGAATAAAGTGTGCTTGCTTTGCTAAACTTGTCGACTATTGTCCATATTTCCGTATTCCCATGGATAGACTTGGGTAATCCAAATATAAAATCCATGGATATACTCTCTCATGGTCAATTAGGGATTGGCAATGGATGGAGTAATCCAGGTTTCTTCCCTCTATCATACTTAGTCTTTTGGCATACCACACATTTTGAAACATACTCTTGTATGTCCACTTTCAGGGTAGGCCAATAGAAGTATGTCTTTACTCGTCAAAGAGTAGATTGAATGCCTCTATGCCCCGCATAGGGAGGAGCATAGGATTCATACATGACTTTCTCACGAAGGGAGTGGGTAACACATAACCTATTGCCATGGAGAATATAACCATCTTGAAAGGTGAATGGTTCCTCTTTCTTCCCCAAAGAAAGGGCTGACATTACATCTTTGAAGTCAGGGTCAATAGCATACTCATCTCTCATGGAAGATAGATCATTGTGAGTTACTATAAACTCCACATTGAATTTTGTCGTCGTGAAAGTGCATCGGCCACTTGATTGTGCTTACCAGCAATGTGAGCAATATGAAAATTAAATTGCGAAAGAAAATTTGCCCACCTCATTTGTTTGTCGGAAAGCTCTGTTTGTGTCATGAAGTACTTGAGACTTTGATGGTCTGTTCGTAAAATGAATGGAGTCCCCAATAAATAGTGCTTCCATGTGTCTAGGGCATGTAGAATGGCTAAAAGCTCTTTCTCATAAATGCCCAAGACCTGTTCATTCGTATTGAGCCTTCGATTCTCATATGCTATGGCATGCCCTTCTTTAAGCAAGACTACTCCAAGACAATCACCACAAGAATCACATTGGACCTCAAATGGCTTTGATAGATCCAAAAGCATGAGGACTGGTTGAGAGGTAAGCTTCTCTTTGATCTTGTCAAAAGCATTTTTCTCCTTAGCAATCCATGAATACTTAACGTTCGTCTTTGTTAAGTCATGTAATGCTCCTGCTATTTAAGAAAATTTTTCTATGAAGCATCTATAGTATGCACACATACCAATAAAGCTTATTAGCTCACGTAGACTCCTTGGATTAGGCCATGTTTTTATTACCTCTAGCTTCGATGGATCCATACGGATACCATCTTGAGAGATGATATGACCTGAGTATTGAATCTTGTAAGGTCTCCAAACCCGCCAGCACCAAAAACGGGATGGAACCATTGACAGGTCTCTAGGCCTACTAAGGTCAAAGTCTTTAAACAAGAAAAATTCCAGGGAATTCACCCTTACCATTGACAATGGTTTAGATTTATAGCCCTAGAAGAGACCTAGTCCTGTCTCGCAGTGGAAACGGGACCATAAAAAAATATTCCGGCCCTAAATCTTCATCCTTTAGATTAAGGTTTCCTTAGCCAATGCTTTTTTCCCTCTAGCATATGTGAGGGCACAGCCACTGGTGGATTCCTTGTCCAAGTGAAGAAGTTTCTAATCGTTTTAGTGCGCCGGAATGGATAGTTACCTGACTAATCAGGTCCACCCGTCCATGATTGACAACCTTAGTCAATCCCCACTTGCCACCCCGCACTCACACATGATTCTATTGTTGTTTAATTACTACCACACTCTTTTCACAATTAAAATAATGATTCCTTTTTAACTTTTCAAACTGCATTTCCTTAAGACAACCTTTGAAAACAGTATTGAAAGCATTCTTTCAGAAAACAGACATCTTTAAACTTAAGACAAGGTACTCTCATTTCTAAGTATCACTGACCAGTACTAACTTTTCTCAAGACCACCTATACAGGGGTGAAAAATGGCACCCATTCCTTATTTATATAACCGGGGTGGAAAAAGTCTTCACCCAAAGTCCGGGCGCCCATACGCCAAAACCAGTTGCCCATACAACCGGACGGTTCCTCTAGGATAAACTTAAAAGTACTATCCATAAACATAAACAAGCATGGGGTAAAGACTCCACATGTGGCGAGGTAACCGACTCCTCCATGATGGTATCTCCATCATTACTCATTACCTGGAGTAAAATATTTCCAAGGAATCAAAGGTGTCTTGAGACAAGCTGTCTTAAGGATGGCCAAACATTTCTTTCCCATTTCAACCAATCATAACCAAATCAGTCCTTTCCTAATTACAATCATTGCTCGCGGGTTTCGTGGAAGTTACCTTCCATTTACAGCCAGTTTTTTTTCCTTCCTAACCTTACGTATGCAATGCTTAACTTAAAATGAACTCTAAAAGATATTAATGGCATAATTGAAATCCACCTGGGACTGGTCGTCCATCTGCTGTGGGGCAGGTGCCCGTAAAATATTCTCTGTTGGCCTATGGCTAGGACCTGCTTCATGGTCGTTAGTTGCTTTGTTGCGTTTGTTACTAACATCTTCATCTTCAGTCAAAGGGTTCCCCTTGGTTCTCTTGGGGGCCATTTCGGCAGCCTTATAAAAAGACTTAATCCATTAGAGGATTAATTGAATAAAATTTATTTTTCCTTGTTTCCCCAGAAATAAGGATTTTGGACCTAAGTTAATTCTTTGGCGCTCATATAATTTTATTTCTTGAGTTTTCTTATCCATTATATACAAAAATTGGTTACTTTTGACCAAAATACATACCTAAACTATTTATCTAAGGTTAGGATAATTATAATAGATTTACCAAGGTATATTCCTTCTTTGGTATTGATATCAAAGGGTTTCTATTTACTTTACTATATTTTCCTTTTTATTTTTCCCAAAAATTGGAGTAATTTTACTGGGACATATAATTAAACTAATTTTCTAATGGTAGCATAATTACCACAGTTTCCTTGAGGTCTAATAAACCTTTGATAAACATCTCAATTCAATTTAAATCTATTTATGAATTTCCCCTATTTAAATTTCTCAAAAAAACAGAGTATTTTAGCTAAAGTAATTAGTTAGATTAATTTTTTGACTTTCTCCTAATTATCACGAGTTCTTGAATACCTAATTAACCACTGATAATTATATGGAATTATTTGAATTTCACTTACTAATTTCCCCTATTAAAATTGTTCAAAAAATAGGGTATTTTAGCTAAAGTAATTAGCTAATTTAATTTCCTGAAATTATCCTAATTATCATGGGTTCTTGAACACCTAATCAACCACGTATAATTATATGCAATCATTTGAATTCCATTTACTAATTTCCCCTATTAAAATTGCTAAAAAACTAGGGTATTTTAGATAAATAAATTAGCTAAATTAACTTTCTGAACTTATCCTAATTATCACGGGTTTTTGAACACTTAGTTAACCACTGATAATTATATGGAAGCATTGGAATTCCATTTACTAATTTCCCCTATTTAAATTACTCAAAAAATAGAGTATTTTAGCTAAAGTAATTAGCTAAATTATTTTTATGAACTTTTCCTAATTATCACAGGTTTTTTAACACTTAACTAACCCCTGATAATTATATGACAGCATTTGAATTCCATTTACTAATTTCCCCTATGTAAATTACTCAAAAACAGAGTATTTTAGCTAAAGTAATTAGCTAATTTCATTTTCTGAACTTCTCCTAGTTATGACAGGTTTTTGAACACCTAATTAACCACTGATAATTATATGAAAGTATTTGAATTCTATTTACTAATTTCCCCTATTAAATTTTCTCAAAAAACAGGGTATTTTAGCTAAAATAACTAACTAAATTAACTTTCTAAACTTCTCCTAATTATCACGGGTTTTTGATCACCTAATTAACCACTAATAATTATATGGAAGCATTTGAATTCCAATCACTAATTTCCCCTATTAAAATTTCTCAAAAAATAGGGTATTTTAGCTAAACTAATTAGCTAAATTAACTTTCTAAACTTCTCCTAATTATCATGGGTTTTTGAACACCTAGTTAACCACTAATAATTATATGGAAGCATTTGAATTCCATTCACTAATTTTTCCTATTAAAATGGCTCAAAAACAAGGTATTTTAGCTAAAATAATAATCTAAATTAACTTTCTGAACTTCTCCCAATTATCACGGGTTCTTGAACACCTAATTAACCATTGATAATTATATGAAAGCATTTGAATTCCATTTACTAATTTTTCCTATTAAAATGGCTCAAAAACTAGGGTATTTTAGCTAAAATAATCAGCTAAATTAACTTTATGAACTTCTCCTAATTATCACGGGTTCTTGAACACCTAATTAACCACTTATAATTATATGGAATCATTTGAATTCCATTTACTAATTTCCCCTATTAAAATTGCTCAAAAAACAGGGTATTTTAGCTAAAATAATTAGCTAAATTACCTTTCTGAACTTCTCCTAATTATCACGGGTTCTTGAACACCTAATTAACCACTAATAATTATCTGGAAGCATTTGAATTGAATTTACTAATTTCCCCTACTAAAATTTTTCAAGAAATAGAGTAATTAGGCCTAATTAATTAGGAAAACTTCTCAAAAAATTATAGGATAATTTTCCTAGATTAATAACTGTCTAATGTGTTTTTGATAAATAATTCAACTCAATCTAATCCTAATTAATATTTTTACCATTAATTCATGGTCAAATTGGCTAATTTCAGCCTTAATATAAGAGGATAAATAACTAGCTTAGTATTACTAAGCTTAATTATAATAATCAACAGAGTTTAATTAATTTAAAGAGGTTTAAGGAGCTTGCATAGGCCTAATCCTTGATTTATTAACAGTTTATCTTAATCTAACCTTGCTAATTTAGAAGGATTAGGTTAATAACCGTTAGGGTTAATCAATTAGAGATTAAACTCTAATGATTTCTGCGTAGTGTTTCTACCTAGATGAGAGAGAAATTCTCAAGGCTCCGAGTCTAACAAAATATGAAGAGAATGGTCCTATTTATAGCTTTTTTTCGGCATCTGACAGCTTTTGGCAGCTTTCCCCTAGTCCAAGCAGCCCCCCAGCTTGAAAATGGTGCATTTTTCAGCCATCACTGCTCCTGGCAAGTTTCCCCACCTTCCACACTCACCCCATACCTTCCAGAATTTTCCTGTTTGATTTTTGCAAATATTCCATGATGAAATTTGGAATTTCCTATTTAACTCTAGAACCTTAGTGTAAAGAAGTCTTTGCTAATGATTAATAATGAAACCATCCAATTTTTGTTATTAATTAAATTTCTATGGTAATTTTTCGGGTCTCGTAACTGTTCCTGTTTTTATCAAAATCAGATTTTGAAAATTTCTAGACATAGTAAAGCTCTGCTTATAATTCCAAAAATACCAAAATTAATAGTGTTTGGAGTCCTGCAATAGTGTTTTCCATTAATTTTTGCAAACTTAGTACAATCTTTAAGGTTTCGGAAGCTGGAAACCTTACAAATCTCTTGAAGGAAAAATTCTCTTTTCTTTTGGTTGAGAAAAAGCTTGTTCTCCCACAATGCTTGAAAAATCACTTGGAGATGTTGCTTGTGTTCCTCCAAGGACTTAGAGTAGATGATGATTTCATCAAAGAACCCTCCAATGAACTCGCCGTAGGGTCTAAATATTTTCTCCATCAAACGATTGAATGTGGCAGGTGCATTAATCAAGCCAAAAGCCATGACTAGATATTCATAAAGACCAAACATTGTATAAAACGCGGTCTTTAGGATATCTTCCTCCACTATCCTAATTTGATGATAGCCACTTTTAAGGTCAATCCTACTGAAGTAAGTAGAGCCTTGTAACTTATCAAACAAATTTTCTACCCGAGGTACGGGAAATCTATTTTTGATAGTTAGTGATATGGTTTTGTGCACGATAGTCCACACACATGCGGCATTTACCATCTTTCTTTTGCACTAAAAGGAATGGAGAACAAAAGGGAGAGGAGATAGGCCTCACCATCCCTTTGTCTACCAATTCTTGTACTTACCTCATAATCTCCTCTTGTTGAGCTTGGCGAACTTGATAAGGAGGCTTGTTAGGCGGTGAGCTTCCAGATAGGAGCTCAACTCGATGGTCATCATCCCCTCGTTTTGAAGGTAATTCCATAGGGATATCATCGATGAACACATCTTGGAATCCTTTTAGAAAGTTAGACAAGTCTAAATCTTCTTGATTCCTACCATTTTCATTTGATAAACCATTAGCGTCATTAGTGGATTCTTTGACAAAAATCATGTACGCAAAAATCGAGATTTTCATTCACTTATCAAAAGCTAGTCAATTTACAAGTGGTATAGTACGACTAGACTCATTAGCATATATATACACGTTCTTTCCCATGTAGGTGAAGTAGATTCTCCTTTCAGGGAACTTCATGTTGGCAGCCATGCAATCAAACCATGGTGCCCCTAGGATAGCCTCCTCATGTTGGAGAGGAGAAATGAAAAAGTCTTCTTTGTCGACATAGCTTTGGACATGAAGCTTCAACTTCCCAATCAAGGGAGTAATGGAGGCTTGTTGTCCCTTGAAAGTGGCATCGGCAGTTACAGCATTTCCCATCTCAAAAGCTTGAGTGCCCAAGTTGGTGGCCAACTCCGTTGATATGAAGTTGTGAGTAGAGCCAGGGTCAAACAAGATGAAGGCATCATGCTCCCTTACCTTTCCCCAAGCATAGGAGAGAGGTGATCCTTTGCAATGAGCATCCTCTTTTGGAGCTTCGATGGTGGAAGCCCTAGGAGTCTCATTATTGTGAGTATTTTTCTTGGGGCAAGAACGATAACCATGTCCTTGCTCCCCACACTTAAAACACTTATGTTCCTTGCTAAAGTCTCAAGCTCTTCAGGAGAGTTGTTTTCCACCTTTGTAAACTCCTTTCTCCTTGGACCGATTGTTGTTGTTGTTGTTGGAATGGCCTTGGGAATAATTTTGGGCATTAATTTTTTCCTTTGTATCACTTTTGTCTTTATTTTCCATGGGCTTGACATTCCGTCTATCCCCTTGTTGGAAATTGATGCATGAAGCAACCATGGTATGGTGGATTACTTCGCCGATAGAACCATGCCGTTGAGAGTTGACATGCTCGGCCATCTCTTCAGATAATCCCGCACAAAATTGTTTCTTTTTCTCGACAAAGTCTATATTTTGAAAGACAGTAGCCTTGAGATGTAAATCCCAAAACTTGTCCACATATTGTGGTGGATAGACTCATGAGAGAGAAGCCTCAAACTCCACCATTCGGTGAGCACTTTGTCCTTTGCATCGCTTATAAGGAATTGCTTCATGATGGAAATTCGTAGAGTTTTCTATGTCTTTGGGGCTTCGCCGTTGCCACAAAGGCTAGCCCACCATTGACGAGACGATTTTTGGAAGCGCATAGCTACATGGTGTTGCTTGGAGGACTCCGTGAAGCTCTCATCTCCAAAGACTGCATCAAATTGTCTGATGAAGGCCAATACTTTGTTGGTAGCACCAAAGATGCCATCATAGGTGAGAAAAGAGATATTCTTTCCTCCCTCTTTGAGCTTCTTTAGCTTTGTGACCTTCGCCATGCAAGGTAAGATTTGCAATGTCCTCCCCTCTTGTATTCTCTAGGAGAATAGCCATAGCTTTCATCGGTAGAGGAGGAGGGTGAAGAAGAAGGAGAAGAGGGTGACCTATTTCTTGCCCTTTTCTTCCTTTGTTTTGTCTCTTCCCTTTTGGAGTGACAAGGAGAAGGACTATGGGTTAATTGTTTCCTCTTGGGAGGAGTTGGCGATTGTTTAGTCCACCTTCTTTGTGGAGCCACATCTTCAGAGGAACTTAGGGATTCATTACTTTCTTGGTCTTTGGATTCTTCCTCTTGTATGGGAGAGAGTTTTCTTTTGGGGGTCTCATCAAGAGGCCTCCTAAGCTGTCTCTCCTCTTGGAGAGGAAAGGAAATCCCATAAGCACGAAGTTATTGAGTAACTATAGCTTGCAAAGCGGGGTTTCCCATAGCTTGTTGCAGCCTAGTAACAAGATAATTAACAAACATGGGGGCGTCATCATTAGCAGCTTCATGTGCAAAATCAAAGTTATCAATGTTCATTCTACTCTCTTGGTTATTGTCAGCCATGTTAATTAAGTTTATGTTTTTACTTAGTGTATGCTTTGGCAATTCAAAACCTTAGTTGCTACTCCTCCTAGCCTTTGAAAATAGGCACTTAAGTATCTGCATCCATGGCTCAAATTGGTTAATTATAGAGAGTAGTGGAGTGGGTCCAACATAGCAAAGTTGTTGAGAGATAGCTCCTTTCCGACTTCTTATGGCTCAATAATGGTAAAGCCGTAGTCAAGTCTAAGAAGACTCCATTATTAAGACCAAAGCTCCCGACGTGTGCACCATATTCCACATAGTGGGCTCAACAAAACTGATAATATATCCCAGTCCCACTTACCCTAATATAATTAACAAAATCAACCATTAATAGGATACTTAAGGACCTCTCTTCTAAAGCAAGAACAGAGAAACCAAATGCTTTGATACCAATATGGCCTTTAAAATTTGAGAATAGCGGAATTAAGAGAATTAGAGTGAGAATTTTTGTGAGTTTACTTTGAGAACATAAAGGGTGAACTTAATTGATGGTAGCAACATAAAAATAGTACTTAATTTTTTGAGATGTCGAGCTCTACACCTTGAGCTGGCATCTACTACGGGTCTTGGCCGCTTACGGCATTTACTCACTGGCGCGTTAGGTGACCGACACGGAGGATCTCTGCCAGTGATTCTACAGCTGGACTACACTTATAGTGCCAGACTAGTACGCTTCTAGCGAGTTCACACTTAGTGACCGCATGTACATATGTGCTACTTTTCAGCTTTAGCACTTAGTCATTTTGTACTCTCTTTTTCTATGAAGAAGAAGAAGAAGCTTTCCATCTCTGTGTGCTTTGTGCTTGTCTTGTGTAGCTCTCTTGCATCCTCATTCTTTACATGGTATCAGAGCCTGGTGTAGGCAAGAGAGGCTAAGAGAGCAAGAGCATCACAATCCCTTCGTTCGCAATCCACGACCAGATGCAGTATACAGAGATTTACTGCACAATTTTAGGGGTTTTTCGCACAAGTTTTTGAACAAGTCTCCAAAGTGCAGTATACAGAGATTTACTGTACAAGTATAGTGGTTGTATGTACGCTTGATTGTGGACACTCGTTGAGTGTAGAAAGCGTTACAGGTACCACGATAGCAGATTCAGCAGATTTGCAGGTTTTTGCAAATTGCAGCTATTTTGTCTTGGTGCTTCAAGATGTCTGACGGTTTCAGTGAGATTGTTACTGAGAAGCTTGAGAAAAATAACTACCCTGCATGGAAGTTCAGAATAACAAATTTCCTAAAAGGAAAAGGTTATTGGGACTATGTAGAAGGAGACAATGAAAAGGAACTAGAGATTCCCGAGGCAAATGCTACAACAGAACAAAGGAAAGCTTTGAGGGACTGGCAACAAGGCCAGAGCAAAGTGATGTATTGGCTTTCTATGAGCATCACAGATGGCATGATGGGCTATCTACAGGATGCTGAAACCCCCGCCATTGCATGGAGAAACTTAGGCAGAGTGTTCGAGGTGAACACCAAGGCCAGGAAGCTTCAACTAAAGTTGGAGCTAAATCAGGTTAAGAGGAACAACCTCTCAATCAATGATTATGCCTTGAAGATCAAGAGTATCATTGAGGCTCTTGGATCTATTAAAGTCTCAGTGGAAGACGATGACATTGTCCGTGCATGCTTGGATGGTCTAGGAGATGAGTATGTACATTTTAGGTCTTCCATGAATACAAGAGACGACATCCCCGTGTTCCAAGATTTGATTTCTATGCTTATTCTTGAGGAGAAGAACCTTGACACACCTTCTTCTCATGGCAGAAATAATTTTGAACAGGCCTTCTATTCTAACTCCAACAGAGGTAGAGGTAGAGGTCGTGGTCGAGGCCCAAGGGGTTGTAAGGCCCCCATTATGAGGAGAAGCCATCGTGCATGAAGGAAAATCACTCACCGGAAACCAAAAATTTCACGGACAAGAATCAGGGGCAACTTTAAAGGCCTCGGGGCGGAGGCCCCCGAGACTTTTTTTTCACCGGAATGTTCTTTTTCGTCGGAATATTATGGCCGGACGGCGGCCGGAAAGTGGTCGGAAAACAATCGGTCGGTTGGCCGGTGGCCGGTAGTCAATGGCCGATGGCCGGTGGTCGGAAGTCAATGGCCGGTGGCCGGTGGTCGAATTCAATGGCCGGTGGCCGAATTCAAAAGCGGACTTGTCTTCTCAAGGGCGGCCACACATGGGCGGATTGGAGGGTCCGATTTGGACTTATTCGCACAAGGGCGGCTACACATGGCTGTCTCTCATAAGAGAGGGCAGCCCTTTTGGCCTATAAAAGGAGGCCATTTCTACACACATTTCATAGTGTGAAGTTGATGCAACAAGGTGAGTGTGAGGTGGTGAGAGTGAAGTAAGGCGGGAGCTCCATTAAGGGTATAATCCCTTTGTAAAATACTTCTTGTTTTGAAGTACTAAAGCCATTGAGTGGCTGATTTCCCGTGGACGTAGCCCACATTGCGTGAACCACGTATATTGTGTGTACTCTCTCTCTCTCTCTCTCTCTACTCTATAATCTCGTGTATATAAATGTGTCTCTCTCCATTAAGTAATCTACTCAATTATCTATTTAGCTACATCTTATTTCCTAACAACTGGTATCAGAGCAAGGTTTGCTCGTAGCTAAATTATCTCAAGGAAGGATTCCTTGAATTGAGTGGGATTTATGGCAGAGGAAGGGAAGATGAAGATTGAGAAGTTCAACGGCAAAAACTACCAACATTGGAAGATGCAGATTGAAGACTATCTCTACCAGAAGGACCTCTATTTGCCACTAGGCGGTCTTGCGAAGAAGCCCGCAACAATGGCAGATGAAGCATGGGTTGTCCTTGATCGAAAGGCACTGGGAACAATCCGGTTAAGCTTGGCGTCAACGGTGGCCTTCAATGTTTTGGAGATGAAGACCACGGAGGACTTGATGAAGTCACTTGACGACTTCTATGAGAAACCATCGGCATCCAATAAGGTATTTCTTATGAAGCGCTTGTTCAATCTAAAGATGGCAGAGAATGGTTCAGTTGCAGAACACCTAAATGACTTTAACACAAACATAAGTCAACTTCGATCAGTGAAAATCAATTTCGATGACGAAGTGCGAGCTCTCCTTATACTATCATCTCTACCGGATAGTTGGGACAGCCTTGTGATGGCTGTAAGTAATTCTATCTCTGGCACAAATACTCTTAAGTTTGATGATGTTGTGGGGGTTCTCCTAAGCGAGGAAATGCGAAGGAGAAGCACAGGAGAATCATCAAGTGCTGCACTATCAGTGGAAACAAGAGGAAGGCTTAAGGAGAGGTTCAAAAACCAAAAGGGTCGTGATCGCTCAAGGCGGAGCAAGTCACGCACAAAGTCAGTTCTTGAATGTTGGAACTGCGGCAAGAAGGGCCACGTCAAGAAGGATTGCTGGTCCAAGAAGAAGAAGAAGGAGACAGAGTCTCAAGACAACAAGCCAACATCGGAGGCCAATGTGGCAGGTAAAGTAGAGCAAGATGCTCTAATTCTCTCATTAGACAATGTGTCTAATTCCTGGATAGTAGATTCCGGGGCTTCATTCCATGCGACACCACACAAGAAACATTTCCAAGACTACACCAAAGGTAATTTTGGGTATGTATACTTGGGAGATGATGAAGCTTGTGAGATTATCGGCAAAGGTACAGTTTCTGTCAAAACTGCTAACGGAAATGAATGGAAGCTTAACGATGTTAGGCATGTTCCTTCTCTTCGCAAAAATTTGATCTCTACAGGACAATTGGACGATGAAGGTCACAACATTGCATTAGGAAACAAACGGTGGAAGATCTCAAAGGGATCTTTGGTGGTTGCCAAGGGTGAAAAAGTCGGTACACTTTACTTGTGTATTGTTAGCACGCAACCTTCAGCTTATGCAGCAACTACAAAAGTTGACAGTGCGGTGTGGCACTACCGACTTGGGCATATGAGTGCCAAAGGAATGCAAATCCTTCAAACAAAGAAGCTTCTACCAGGTTTGAAAGAAGTGGACTTAGAGTTCTGTGAAGATTGTGTTTATGGTAAACAAAAGAGGGTAAAATTTCAAAAATCAGGAAATGAAAGAAAAAATAAAAAACTTGAGTTGGTTCATTCTGATGTTTGGGGTCCTATAAGTACACCATCACTTGGTGGCTCATTGTACTATGTAACATTCATAGACGATGCGACTAGAAAAACATGGGTTTATGTCATGAAGAATAAATCCGATGTATTTTCCATATTTCAAAGGTGGAAAGCCTTTGTGGAGAATGAAACAGGTACCAAGGTTAAATGCCTCAGATCCGACAATGGAGGCGAATATTGCAGCCAAGATTTTGAAAGCTTTTGTGCTAGCAATGGCATTCGGAGGCAAAGGACAACCCCAAGGACACCTCAACAAAATGGGATTTTGGAAAGGATGAACAGGACAATCATGGAACGAGCACGAAGCATGCGGCTACATGCAGACCTACCGCTTGAGCTTTGGGCGGAAGTTGTAAGTACGTCTGTGTACTTAATCAATCGTTCACCCTCAACGGCATTGGATGGGGGAGTTCCAGAAGAGGCATGGACAGGTAAACCGGTGAATTATGCATTTCTCAAAGTGTTTGGGTGTGAGGCTTTCATGCACATAGATAGAAGCCTAAGATCAAAGTTAGATGCAAAGTCCAAAAAGTGTTTCTTCATTGGCTATGGAGGAGGAGACTTTGGGTATCGCCTATGGAATCCTGAAGATGGTAAAATCTTAAGGAGTAGGGATGTAATTTTTAACGAACAAAATATGTACAAAGATTACTTGGAAAGAAAACAAACAAAAGAAACAGGTGATGAGTACATGGAGCTTGAGGACGGTGAAGACTCAAGGACTACAAACGGTGACAATGTGCAACAACGTCAACCAAATGAGGAGCCTCAACCTATTCCCCGAAGATCTACAAGAGCAAGTAGACCTCCAGAAAGGTTTGTTCCTTTCTTCAACCATCTCTTGATCTCAGATTCTGGAGAGCCGGAATCATATGAATAAGCTATGCAACATGAATCCAAAGAAGAATGGACGAAGAGCATGCAAGTGGAGATGGACTCACTACATCGCAACCAAACATGGGAGTTGGTTGAGTTGCCTAAAGGTAAGCGGGCACTTCAAAACAAATGGGTGTACAAGCTAAAGGAAGAAGAAGGTGGGAAGAAAAGGTACAAGTCTAGGCTTGTGGTAAAAAGTTTTTCTCAAAAGAAAGGTATTGACTTCAATGAAATATTTTCTCCTGTTGTAAAAATGAACTCAATTAGGCTTGTCTTAAGCCTTGTGGCTGCTCATGATCTAAATCTCGAGCAAATGGATGTAAATACGGCATTCCCTCACGGTGACTTAGAGGAGGAAATCTACATGCTTCAACCAAAGGGGTATGAAGTAAAAGGTAAGGAGAAAATGGTTTGTAGATTAAAGAAGAGCTTGTATGGTTTAAAGCAAGCATCAAGACAATGGTACTTGAAGTTTGATCGATGGATGTTGGATCATGGATTCACAAGATGCAACTCGGATCACTGCGTCTACACGGAGAATTTGGGAGATGGGAAATTCATCATCCTAATGTTGTATGTTGATGACATGTTGATTGCAAGTGCTAACATGCAGGACATCAAAGACCTAAAAGAGGAGCTGTCCAAATCTTTTTCAATGAAAGATTTAGGTGCTGCAAAGAGGATACTTGGTATGAAAATATCAAGGGACAGGACGAAGAAGACAATAAAGCTATCTCAAGAAGATTACATCAAGAAGGTACTAGGAAGGTTTGCAATGCAAAATGCAAAACCAGTTTCTACACCTTTGGCTGGTCATTTTAAACTAACGAAGGATATGTGTCCAAAGACACAAGAGGAGATAGCCTATATGTCTAAAGTTCCATATGCTGCAGCAGTAGGTTCTCTAATGTATGCTATGGTCTGGACAAGGCCAGACATTGCACATGCAGTGGGAGTTGTGAGTAGGTTCATGGACAAACCAGGTAAAGAGCATTGGCAAGCTGTGAAGTGGATACTTAGGTATCTAAAAGGGACAACAACAAATGCTTTGTATTTTGGAGGAACTGATATTTTTCTAGAAGGGTATGCTGATGCAGATATGGCAGGTGACAAAGATACTCGAAGGAGCACTACTGGCTATGTGTTCACGGTTGGAGGCACAACAGTAAACTGGGCTTCAAAGCTGCAGAAAGTGGTTTCACTTTCTACCACGGAAGCAGAGTATGTAGCAATGACGGAGGCAAGCAAAGAAATTCTGTGGCTTCACAGATTCTTAGAAGAGCTTGGATTCAAACAAGACAATTGTGTCTTGTACAATGATAGCCAAAGCGCTATCCATCTTGCGAAGAACTCAGCCTTTCATTCAAGGACAAAGCACATTGAGGTGAGATATCACTTCATACGCACTCTTTTGGAAGAGGGACAACTAAAGCTAGGAAATGTGCATACAAGTGAAAATCCTGCAGACATGTTTACAAAGGTGGTCAACAAGGAGAAGTTGAGCTTTTGCTCATCTTCAATCGGCATTCAAGGATAAGAAGCCAGAATGGAAAGCAGTCATAGGTTTGGTTTGGAGATCAGTCTCCAAGTGGGAGATTGTTAAGTATAGAGCCTGATTTACCCTTGTAATTTTCTGTGGTAAAAGCGCACATTTGTAAGGCCCCCATTATGAGGAGAAGCCATCGTGCATGAAGGAAAATCACTCACCGGAAACCAAAAATTTCACGGACAAGAATCAGAGGTAACTTTAAAGGCCTCGGGGGCAGAGGCCCCCGAGACCTTTTTTTCGCCGGAATGTTCTTTTTCGTCGGAATATTATGGCCAGACGGCGGCCGGAAAGTGGTCGGAAAACAATCGGTCGGTTGGCCGGTGGCCGGTAGTCAATGGCCGATGGCCGGTGGTCGGAAGTCAATGGCCGGTGGCCGGTGGCCGAATTCAATGGCCGGTGGCCGAATTCAAAAGCGGACTTGTCTTCTCAAGGGCGGTGTTGTCTTCTCAAGCGGACTTGTCTTCTCACACATGGGCGGATTGGAGGGTCCGATTTGGACTTATTCACACAAGGGCGGCTACACATGGCTGTCTCTCATAAGAGAGGGCAGCCCTTTTGGCCTATAAAAGGAGGCCATTTCTACACACATTTCATAGTGTGAAGTTGATGCAACAAGGTGAGTGTGAGGTGGTGAGAGTGAAGTAAGGCGGGAGCTCCATTAAGGGTATAATCCCTTTGTAAACTACTTCTTGTTTTGAAGTACTAAAGCCATTGAGTGGCTGCTTTCCCATGGACGTAGCCCACATTGGGTGAACCACGTATATCGTGTGTACTCTCTCTCTCTCTCTACTCTATAATCTCGTGTATATAAATCTGTCTCTCTCCATTAAGTAATCTACTCAATTATCTATTTAGCTACGTCTTATTTCCTAACAAAAGAGGTCACATGTCACGTGACTGTCCAAAGGGAAAAGCAAGTGGAAAGAGAGAACGGGGCAACTATGCATCTACTAGCTGAGATGCAGATGACAGCAAAAACGAGCGCATGTTTGTTATGCAGCATGTAATGAATACAATGACTACAGAGAATTCCACCCAAGATGATGTTTGGTATGTGGATTCAGGTGCCTCTAATCACATGACGTCTCGTGGAGAGTGGTTTAGAGATATGCGCAAACCAGATGTGTCAGTCTATGTGCAGACAAGAGATGACACAGCTCACCCCATTGCTCATGTAGGGGACATACCTCTAAATACGAAGAGTGGGAAATCAAAGTACTTAGCAGATGTACTTCATGTCCCAAACATTACAAAGAATCCTGTTTCTGTTGGACAAATGGTTGAGCAAGGTTTGCAGGTTCGCTTCAATCCAAATGGCTGTTATGTAGAAGATTTCCAGAATGGCTGTAAGTTGATCACAGAGGGCAAATGTGTGGGCAGAATGTTTACGCTGAATGTAGACATGCCTGAGGTAAAAGCTGCATTATTTGCACAGGGCACAGGTGTTGTGGCTGATGTTGACATTTGGCACAAACGCATTGGCCATGTCAATGAGCAGAGATTGCGCAGCATGCAATCAAAACAGATTGTAAAAGGTTTGCCCAAATTCAAGGTGGATGGTATGCATAAAGTGTGTGCAGCATGCCAATTTGGAAAACAGTCAAAGGGCTCATTTCCACATGAGCGCAATGTATGTAAAAATCCACTTGAGGTGGTGCACACAGATGTTTGGGGTCCAACCGATACTGCAAGTATACATGGTTGCAGGTATTATGTCTCTTTCATTGATGACCATACAAGGAAAGTATGGGTCTACTTCATGCGTAACAAAAGTGAAGTGTTTGGTCACTTTCAAGACTTCAAAGTCATGATTGAGAAGGAGACAGATATGCAAATCAAGACATTGAGGTCAGATGGAGGGGGAGAGTACTTCTCCAATGATTTTTCATATTTTCGGCGAATGCATGGTATACGCAGGCAGTTTACATGCAGATATACTCCACAATAGAATGGGGTCGCAGAAAGGAAAAACAGGCACATTGCAAAGGTTGCACATGCATTGATGAATGAGAAGAACATGCCTCATCATTTCTGGGCTGAAGCGGTAAATACAGCTGTGTACATTATGAACAGTACACCTACAGCTGCGGTGCATGATGTAACACCTGAGGAAAAGTTTACAAGTACAAAGCCTGATTTGGCACACTTGAAAGTGTTTGGCTGCATAGCTTACGTGCATGTACCAGATGAGTTGTGTAGAAAATTGGATCCTAAAGCAGAGAAATGTATTCTTGTGGGATATTCCCTTGAACAAAAGGGGTAGAGGTGCTACAATTCTACTACACGAGAATTACGAGTGAGCAGAGATGTAGTCTTTGATGAGATGAGCAACTGGTACAGTAATGCACATGGCACTATTGGGGCTGATGTAAAAGATGATGTGGTTGTACAAAATGTGAGGCCACAGTCACAGGTTTTGAGTGGACCACAAGAGTCCTCTTCTCGTGGCTCTGTTGAGAAACCATGGAATGGTAGACTATGTACGCAGGTTACTCCACCAACAGGTACAGAGAATGTATCATGAAAAGGAAAGGAAAAGGTTGATGAACCTCCCTTTATGGCTGATGCATCATCAGGTTTTTCACATGTAGACATGGATTCAGATGGTTCTGAACAAAGTCTTGATGAGGAATTTGGAATTCCGGCTGTCAGGACACCTGGTGTAAGGAAAGTACAAGAAGATGCTAGAGGGCAAAGGAGTGACCCAGGACCGCGCAGATCTAATAGAGTCAGAAATCTAGTTCAGAAATTGACTTATGATGGGTATCTAGCGCATCACCAAGCCTACATGGCTAAGGTGATACAGGATGTGGAGCCCACATGTTTTGAGGATGCAGTTGGAAATGTGCATTGGGATGATGCAATGAATGAAGAGATGGCTGCATTGGAAGCAAACGACACATGGGAGTTGGTGCCATTGCCAAGTGGCAAGAAAGCTATTGGCTGTAAATGGGTGTATAAAACCAAGCATAAGGCTGATGGTAACATTGAGCGTCACAAGGCAAGGCTGGTCGCAAAGGGTTATGCACAGACGTATGGCATAGACTATGAGGAGACCTTTGCTCCAGTGGCAAAGATGACGGCTGTGAGAGCTGTCATAGCAGTGGCTACATCTAGAGGATGGATTATGCATCAAATGGATGTAAAGAATGCCTTCTTGAATGGTGAGTTGCAAGAGGAAGTGTATATGGATCAGCCACCTGGTTATGTCGATCCAGGTTACCCAGATTATGTATGCAGACTTCTCAAAGCTTTGTATGGTTTGAAGCAGGGCTCTAGAGCATGGTATGATAGGATTGCCAAGTATCTTGTCAGTATTGGTTTTAGGAGAGCTCATGCTGATCATTCACTCTATGTACATGAGAGTGATGTGGGGATTGTTGTCATTACCATATATATAGATGACCTTATTATTGTTGGTGACAATGCTATGGAGATTGACCATGTGAAGGGTCTTCTCAAACAGGAGTTTGAAATGAAAGATTTAGGTGAGTTGCGCTACTTTCTTGGCATTGAGGTGATCAGGACTCCAGAGGGTGTATGGCTATCACAGAGACAGTATGCTTTGAACATGTTGTCAAAGTATGGTATGGCTGATTGTAAGCCAATTTCTATTCCCTTGGATGTGAATGCAAAGCTGAGTGCAGAGAAGGGTGATGTTGTTGAGGATGTCAACATGTACAGGAAGATGGTGGGTAGTCTAATCTACTTGACTATCACGAGGCCAGACTTGAGCTACACAGTAGGCTTGGAGAGTCAGTTCATGCAGCTTCCGAGGAAGCCACATTTGGATGGAGTGCGATGCACACTTAGGTATGTGCAAGGTACTCTTGACTACGCATTGTTCTATGCAGCAGATGCACCATTAGCATTGTATGGGTATACAGATGCAGATTGGGCAGGTAGCATTGTTGATAGGAGATCTACGAGTGGCTTCATTTTCTCTTTTGGGAGTGCTGCTGTTACTTGGAGCAGCAAAAAGAAGCCTACGGTTGCTTTATCGAGCACAGAGGCCAAGTACAGAGGTGCAGCAGTTGCGGCGTGCGAGGTAGCTTGGCTACGCATATTACTTGAGGACTTGGGAGTGCAGGTGGACCAGCAGATTTTCATCCATTGTGACAACCTCAGCAGCATGCAGTTGGCTAGGAACCAAGTGTTCCATGCCAGGACCAAACACATAGAGGTTACCACTACGTTCGAGAGTGAGTGTTGGCGGGCGACATCGACTTGGTCTACGTCAGCACAGAGGAGCAAATAGCGGATATCTTTACCAAGGCCCTCGGAGCTGAGAAGCTTCGACGTTTCCGGACTATGCTTGGACTCTGCGACATGCAGAGCTCGAGGGGGAGTGTTGAGATGTCGAGCTCTACACCTTGAGCTGGCATCCACTACGGCTCTTGGCCGCTTACGGCATTTACTCACTGGCGCGTTAGGTGATCGACACAGAGGATCTCTGCCAGTGATTCTACAGCTGGACTACACTTATAGTGCCAGCCTAGTACGCTTCTAGCGAGTTCACACTTCGTGACCGCATGTACATATGTGCTACTTTTCAGCTTTAGCACTTAGTCATTTTGTACTCTCTTTTTCTGTGAAGAAGAAGAAGAAGCTTTCCATCTCTGTGTGCTTTGTGCTTGTCTTGTGTAGCTCTCTTGCATCCTCATTGTTTACATAATTAACTTAGCATGAACAATACTTTTGCAAGAGAGAGTATTAGAGAACATGAAAATAGTTGAGGACCGGGTTTACTTGGAGCCGATCCCCCCTCTAGAAGGCGTTTGTATTATAGATTATCCCATCAAGAGACACTTGTTATAATACAATCTTTGTGTTCCTTGTGATCTTGGTGATGCTATGAAGATGGAAAGCTTCATGCATCACGAGCTTAACATAAACTTTGCAAAAAGCATTAACTATCCCAAGCCTGAATTCCAAGGCCTCAAACACATTCGAAGGTGGAGAGAGATAGCAGGGAATGAGGGTAGGGAAGAGCAAGAAGAAATATTCCATAGGAGAAAGAAATAGTTCCTCACTTATCATCACTCTTTTTGCTAGCATACATAATAGCATAGTAATGAAGATGGGGAAGATGGTAGGCTTAAGCATTGAAGCATGGTTTTTGGTTGGATTTGCACTCCATAGCCAAGATTGTTGTAGGCTCTCCACTTATCAACAATCTTGGAGAAGGAGATGGATCTCTTGCACTTTGCACTCCACACAATGAGAGAATATGTGTGTGTGTGTGTGTGTGTGGGAGAGTATACACCCCTCTGATGATTGGTCCACACCTCTCCTTGTCTCTCTCTCTCTCTCTCTCTCTCTCTCTCTCTCTCTCTCTCTCTCTCTCTCTCTCTCTCTCTCGCGTATTATTTTATTATTTCATTTGAACATGTGTCCTCTTTTTCTTCTTTGAGAGAAGGAACTTAATTTTATATTTTTATATATCTAAATTCTAATTGGACCCCGTTAAAATTTATCCAATAGCATTCAAACACATCATGAGGGCCACATGTGGAGGATCATTTGAACATGTGTCTTTTGTGCTTATTAAGTCATTTGGTTGAATGGAATACTTCAAGGACTTAATCAATCAAGTATGAAAACGTTAATGGCTCTTGAGAGTTATCTTTGAATTGAATTCTTCAAGAACTTTAGTCATTTAAGCATGTGAGAAACACCTTAAGCTTTTAGGTAAGGTTCCCACTAACACTTAGCAAGACAACAAGCACCTCATGCTTAGGTAGGATTCCCACCTCAAGTCAGCCATAGCTTGCCTAAGGTCAAAGGACTTTTGAACACTAACTTTTGGAGGTCTTTAATGAAGCTAACCCTATGGTCTTTAAGGTCCATTAGGTAGAATTTCTTTTCAACATACCATCTCTCATTTGAAACCCTTTTAACCTTCGCCCTGTGCTGAGACAGATCCATAAACACATGTCTATATTCTAACCCTTGTTCACGTTTATTTTTCCATATTAAATGATCAGTTTCATATGAGAAAATCATTTGGGTTGGTTAGATGTTAGATTTTATGACGTTATGTATATGTGTGTGTATGTATATGTATATATATATACATACATATATATATATCTATATATATGTGTATGTCTCTCTCTCTCTCTCCCCTCTCTCTCTCTACACACACACACATAAATATGTGTGTGTGTGTAGAGAGAGAGAGAGAGAGAGAGAGAGAGAGAGAGCTTACCTTATGTGAGTCATCACTGTATCATTCCAATTTATCAGATGCTTAAATATTTGAGACTTTTTTAATGATGTCAGAATATTCTATAAGCTATTTATTGACATGAAAAGTTTTTAAAGCTCTTGACTTCTCGACACATAACCCTCTTTCTTTACCCTTGCATAGTGTTGATGAGAGAAGATGCTCGCAACTCAATGTATCAATAAATAGCGATGGCCCCATTTGTGTTTCCCTTGACTAGGCAATGTGCCTCCTCCCCCCCCCCCCCCCCCCAAAAAAAAACCCTCAAGAACCTTTTGGCACCTTCCCTTTTTTAGCCGAAATGGACTTCACTTTGTTGATGTATCTACAATGCACGTCTTCTTTCCATTAAGATGCATACTAGAAGTACTAATAGTTTTTAAAATTTGCAATTTTAGAGCATTGTTTGACTATTTTTACCCACTGTACTTTCTATTAACACGGTTTGAGACCCGTTAATCTAGACTTTAAACCCCTAAGCTTAGGCAAACTCTCTATAAACACCGCTTGCAAGAAGCGGTCATATTGCATAGCTTAAATAATAGACACACACACGCACACACACATACACACACACCCAATGTTTAATATCACCAAAATAAATAATTGAGTGACAAATACTATCAAATGAGTTTTGAGAGGGAGAGAGATGACAAAGAGAAGAAGAAGAAGCAGAAGAAGATACCTAAAAAATATAGCCAAAGAGTTTTGATTCTTGAATGCAAGTGCTTACATGCTCGCATACTTTCTCAAGGAGGGATAGGGAGTGAGATTTTTAGTACCACAAAAACAATCACAATGACCTTAAAATTTGGGTGGGTGGAGAGAGAGAGAGAGAGAGAGAGAGAGAGAGAGAGAGAGAGAGAGTAATCATCCTTAAGTGGTATGTGTGTATATACATACTTAGTTACTTAGTTACACAGACCCACACACACACACATAGACATAAAGAGAGAGAGAGAGAGAGAGAGAGAGAGAGAGAGAGAGAGAGAGAGCACTTAACTTATGTGAGTCATCTCTGTATCATTCAAATTCTATCAGATGCTTCAAATATTTGAAATAAATTGAGATTTTTTCTATGATGTTAAAATATTCGATAGCCTCTTTATTGAAATGGATTTTTTCCTAAACTCTTGACTTCTCCACACGTAACCCTCTCCTTCTACCCTTGCATAGTGTCAATCAAATAAGATACTCCCGAACCACTGTATCAACAAATATCAGTGGCCGCATGTGTGTCTCTCTTGACTAGGCGATGTGCCTCCCTCTCCCTCTCCCTCTCCCTCTCTCTCTCTCTCTCTCTCTCTCTCTCTCTCTCTCTCTCTCTCAAGCTCTCGAGAACCTTCTGGCACCTGTCCTTTTGTAGCCAAAATGGCCTTCACTTCGTTGATGTATCTACAATGCACATCTCCTTTCCATTAAGATGCACACTAAAAGTACTAACGATCTCTAAAATTTGCAATTTCATTTTTTGACTATTTTTAACCGCTTTATTTCTTATTAACGCGGTTTGAGACCCATTAGTTTAAACTCAATGGCTAAGCTTAGGCAAACCTTCTCCAAACACTACTAGAAAGGAGTCATCATGCTACATAGCTTAAATAAGACACACATGCATGCACGCACGCGCACGCACAATGTTTTACATCAGCAAAATAAAAAATTGAGTGACAAATACTATCCAATGAGTTTTGAGTGTGTTTATGTGTGTGTGTGTGTGTGTGTGTGTGTGTGTGTGTGTGTGTGTGAGAGAGAGAGAGAGAGAGAGAGAGAGAGAGAGAGAGAGAGAGAAGAACAACAAGAAGAAGGCAAGAGACCTAAAAAATATAGTTAAAAAGTCTCGATTCTTTAATGCAAGTGCTTACACGATTGCATACTTTCTCAAGGAGGGAGAGGGGGTGGGATTTTTAATATTGAGAGAGAGAGAGAGAGAGGGAGAGAGGGAGTCATCATCCTTAAACATTAGATTGACTATGGGACCAAATACTACATGTAGCACGCTTGAAGACCATGGATATAATGGTGGTAACTAACAAATTAAATCCATGAAGTTTTTGGGAGGCAAGAAATGTAGGCCATGCTCCAAGCTAAAATGTAAGACAAGAAATTTCATGTGATAAAAAATTGAGCACTCAAGTAGGGTATGCTATCTTTACTCCCAATTTTTCAAGGGATATAATGTGTATATGAGAAGAGTCTCTCCTACACTGCCTCAATGTCTGCTCTCACATTTAAGGTAGAAAGAGCTAACCCAAATAATTTGTATGATATAGATTGTGCGTAAGGGAATAGGTTCAAGTATGTGAATGGTTGAATACAATTTTCTCTCTCAACAAGGAACATGCTTTTATAATTTGGGAAGAGAGGGAGATACAAATCAATGACATGCATGATTTCAAGTCACAACTTCAATTTTTCCCTACGTCCTTCAATTTAACATAGTGGACAAAACTCTTGCAAAAATAAACAATTGAGTGACCTTATTTTTCTTTCATTTCTATCAGATTTAAGATTTAAGATGTAAATGACGTGAAAGCGTACATGAACAAATAGTGTGCACCTTATTGTACTAAGCTACATATGCATTATTGTATTAGTTGATGATGTAAAACATTGCTATGCTTGTGCACAAAACAGGGGATAATGATTTTGTAAGCTTCTTATTTAAAGTTTTTGGCACAAATTTAGAGCTTCTTTAACACTAGGTTGGTAATGGGACACTTTTATGTCCTGGGACATTTTTATGTCCTGGGACATTTTTATGTCCTATTAAGTGACCATTTTCCTTGAATTATGTCAAGAGTTTCAAAATGGATTTAGAGGTGCTATCTATCTAGAAAGTTGTCTCATGAGCTGAAAAAAACTCGACATTTTTTTGGAATATCAATTCCATCTTTAACCTTGTCCTTGCACAACATTTCACAACCTAAACTGTGTGAAAAAATGGGTCCTGTTTTTGGCTTTTTTCAACTTTTTGCAACTATACCACTCTAGAATTCATGTTTGTGAGGTCTATAATGCTAGAGAACTATCTTTAGTAGTCCTCAACATGTCCTGATGCTTCTAGGGAGAAATAAATGTTAAAGTTGTAAGTTATGACCAAATTACAAAAATTGTCAAATCCTGTTTTTTAGCAAATTTTAGCTCTTCTATGATTTTTTTGGTGGCTTTCATGATATCCAAATGCAGTTTTGATTTTCTATGTCGCATATTGTAACATAAATCTAATATTCCTTGAGTTTTGGGGCACCTAATACCCTATTTTGCATAGTAGACAACGATGGTTGATTTTTTCAATTATAGAAGAAAACGAAACATTCTAGTATATCAAGTATAGCTTTTTCAATATTGTTAGTTTCTTGTGACAACTACATGCATTTTGTAGGTAGTAACCATACCTAGTCATAAGGATCAAATTTGGCTAGATATTGAATAGTTTCTATGGGATTCTACAACTCATAATGTTGAACCCAGTTTTTTCATGTTTGCTGTATTTAGCACTTCATCTTTGTCCACAAGATTCCCCTTGGTAAGAGATGTAATATTCTTTTGACATGCTTCATGGCTCCTTATGAGCCTAAAGAATAATAGGGAACTAAGAAAACATGCATATATTATTTGTATTGAGCGTCGCTATAAAAACATTGATGATAGGTTTGCAGAATGGTAAAAATTCAACTTTTTTGTACCTATTTCTTTTGGCAAAACAAAAAATAGTGAGTGAGAAGCAATCATATGTTCTGATCACCAACCCATTGAATTTAACTAGGGAATTTATCTCAAGTCCTACAAAAATCTCTAATCTTATTTTTATGCAACAAAACGTCAGAAATGACTGTTTTGATAAAAATGTACTGGTCCATCAACTTTGGAGGCTTGGTGTGACCAAAAGATGAGAAATTTTACAAGTTTCTTATTTTTTACATGTGTAGTAGGCCTTGAACTATAACCTCATGGAAGGATTTTACAAAATGAGTTGATCTACTATGGTTATGGAGGTTTTTTTCAAAACCCTGAAAGGACACTTTTATGTCCTGTTAGGTTACCAACCTAGTGTTAATATTGTTCTCAAATAGGCTTATTGTACATGACAATGCTCCCAAATGTACAATCCTTTGACATTACTTTATAGCTACATATTTAAGAGTTCAAATTAAAATTCCTAACTGCTTCATAAATCCAAATCAAGCCAATGTTAGATGTAGTGCATCACATAATGAAAAATGTTTCTCAAACATCATTGTTTATCCATATCTTGCATAGAAAATGGACATGCTATCATCCAAGTGGTTCTACCTTCCTCATTACCATCCAAGGCCCTTTCTTTGATAGATCAAGTTGGAGTAGATACTACTGAAGTGGAGGAGAGGTAGCTCATGGATGCTAGCAATGAACCATGTTATGAGAATGATAGCCAATGCAATGGAGTTAGGCATGGCTGTAATGTTTTTCCTTCATACTATAATATTTGCATATCACAACCAATCCTAGGTGAATCATAGCCATGAAGTAGACATTGAACATCCAACAAAATACTTGCAAGCATCCAACAAAACAATAAATTCCATGGCAAAAGTTGACATAAAAACACAACCATTCTTAGACACAACAGTAAAAAAAACTTTAAGATGGCAAACAAACAAAACCCCTGTTGGAAGAATCAAAACAAAGCTTTTGTGCATCTCTCTTCTTGGGATAGTGATAGCCTCCAATTTCATCATCAAAAAGGCTAAAAGATGTGGGTTTTTATTTGCAAGTCATTATCTTTACCCTATGTTTGATGGCATCTATGCCAATGTACAACCTTGCTTCCATATTATTTTGCATCCATTGCGCCTTGTAAATGCACTTGGTTTGTTTAGCGGGTCCGCACTTGTGAATGCCAAAGCATAAAAACTCTCTCTAGTTTTAAAAATATCAAGCCATAAACCATGTATACACATGAAAGCATATCCTAAGGTTTCAAAAGTTATGTAATCTTTTTAAATTTTGAATAAAGAAAAAGGGAAAGGAGAGAGGTCCTGTGATTTGGGGAGTAAGAGGAGGTTGTAACCAACTTCTCTTTATCAACCCATGCATGGCTTCTTTTCAAACTCTCTTGGATTGGGCACAAATGTCTCTATCGTTTCTTGCTTCTCTCTGTGCAATTCTTCCAAGCTATGGAGGGAGAGAGTGAAGGTGAAGAAGAGGATGGGATTCTTGCATTTCTCTTGTGTGCTCTAGTATAGTATAGGCTTTCCTGTGTGTGCATGAGAGAGAGAGAGAATGGTCTTTGAGTGTGTTTCTTGAGTGCATTTCCTGCAGTTCTTGTGGCTAGGAGAAAGCTTTATGCATATACTTTGCAGGCTTGAGCCCGGATCATTGCAAGTTTGGTGTGCTTGGAAGGAAGTTATCATGGGTGCGTCCGCCGAGAAGGGCTGGCCATGAAGTTGCAAGAAATGCGATACAGTTTTGAAGCAAGTGAATCAAGAAAGGAGGAAGAAAAGCATACCTTTGAGTCTAAGAAGCAGGATAACAGAGAGAAGTTGAGAGGATGATGTGTGAACGAGTATTGTCGTTGAAGGAAACCATTGAGGTCCGGTATGAAGAGAGGAGAATATTGAAGGGAATCAGACGGTGATAGGATCTTGAGGCTATAATATGAATAAAATAAAGAAACAGGTTGGGTTGCCTATGTATGAGTTTAAAATGGAAGCAGTTAGTATGGCCAGAGAGGAGGCCGTGTGCAGGGTAGACGAGGATGATGCAGAGCTGGGCAAAGAATGAAAAAGAGCAAGGAGAACTAGAAGAAGGGTTTCATGAGCAAAAAATCGCAGAGCAGTGGATGCAGGATTGTAGAGTCGAATGGGTTGGGGGTGAAGCAGAGAAGATGGTTGAGGGTAGACGAGTAAAAGAAGAGGATAAGCCAGAACTTGGAAGAAGTAAGCAGAGCCGCCATTGAGACAAGCGATCAAGAAGCAACAACATGGGAGGAAACGCCTAAGATGTGGAAAACCAAAGCAACGGCCTCCTGAGAGTCATTGAACGTTCTCGCTCTCTCTGTTTGTAGTGTATCTGTCTCTTGCTTTCACAGCGTCTGATCTGTTCACTAGCATTCTCCAGAAAAGCTGACCTCGCTATAGACCTTATCAATTTTGATTTATTTTTAGTGTTCACCTTCAAAATAGTAAAAGCCTGGCATCAAGACACACAAATTTCTGCATCGTGGATGAGCTTTTTGACGCAGCAGGGGCAGCAGGTTCCGGGTGGCAGATTTTATTGAAGATGTTAAGCGAGGGTGCGCTTCACACTTTTATTCATATTTGGGAAACATTTTGGTGCTCGAAGTTGGGGGTTGTTTATTTCTTTCTTCATGAATCTTGGGGGTTGTTGCGGGTGAGAGGTTGATGATGTTCTCCTTATCATGTCATGTGTGAGGAGTGATCATGTTAGAGTAGAAGTAAGAGATGTAGTAGAAGTTGTAAGAGTGTGAGAGTTTGGAGATATTTTTGAGAAGTGTGATGAAGATGTGGGGTTTTTTGTGTCGAAGAAGTTTGGAGAAGTGGTTCCAGGGAGGTGAACCAAACAGTTTATTAAGTATGCTGAATCAGGGATGCTCTTCATTAGTTTTTGTTCGCGGGAGCTCACAAGCCAAGTGTGGGAGAAATGATAGCCTCCGATTTCATCAGCAAAAAGGCTAAAAGATGTGGGTTTTTATTTGCGAGTCATTATCTTTACCCTATGCTTGATGGCATCTATGCCAATGTACAACCTTGCTTCCATATTATTTTGCATCCATTGCGCCTTGTAAATGCACTGGTTTGTTTAGCGGGTCTGCACTTGTGAATGCCAAAGCATAAAAACTCTCGCTAGTTTTAGAAATATCAAGCCGTAAACCATGTATACACATGAAACACTATCCTAAGGTTTCAAAAGTTATGTAATCTTTTTAAATTTTGAATAAAGAAAAAGGGAAAGGAGAGAGGTCGTGTGATTTGGGGAGTTAGAGGAGGTTGTAACCAACTTCTCTTTATCAACCCATGCACGGCTTCTTTTCAAACTCTCTTGGATTGGGCACAAATCTCTCTATCGTTTCTTGCTTCTCTCTGTGCAAATTCTTCCTAGCTATGGAGGGAGAGAGTGAAGATGAAGAAGAGGATGGGATTCTTGCATTTCTCTTGTGTGCTCTAGTATAGTATAGGCTTTCCTGTGTGTGCATGAGAGAGAGAAAAAATGGTCTTTGAGTGTGTTTCTTGAGTGCATTTCCTGCAGTTTGTGTGGCTAGGAGAAAGCTCCATGCGTATACTTTGCAGGCTTGAGCCCAGATCATTGCAAGTTTGGTGTTCTTGGAAGGCAGTTATCAGATAGGCAAGATTAAGTTCAAGATCTTGTAATTTAGAATGAATTTGTTTATTTTATTTGAATGCTACATCCTAGTGAGTTAGTACTACTACACAATACACACTCAGCGCTATAACAAATATGACTATATTTGGGAAGATGCTTTTCTATATTTAGACCTGATTAAAAAAGATAACAAAGATTTCTTTGCCATCCCCTTCTAGCATATCCTTCTATAGTCTAGTCTCGCCATACACTTCATCTAGAAACAAACCCTTTCTATGCACCTGCAAAAACAACCCCCAGGTTTTTGGATTTTCTCTTGTTGGTTATATTTTGCACGTTCGCACTCCAAAAGATGTAATCCCAAACATGGCTCTTGTTAAGAACTTTTTTAGAAGCATATTACAATTGGCATCCATGCTAACCACAACAAACTAAGCATGATACTTATTTCAACAACTCCAAGTCTCTCATCATGGATTTTTTTTCCATAATGAATAGCTCACACAATGCCATGCCCTCCAATGCAAGCATGGATGGCCGTATTGGGACAGAAGCCCTTTTCCCCATTTGTAAAAAAAACCCATAGATTCTAACTTCTCTAGCTCCTACCATGTTTGGAATTCTTTGTGATGCTTATATATTATTAATGATCACACAAGAAATGATCAACTTCTCACTATGCATTATGTGCATTGCAAGTACCATACAAGTTAAGCTTAACCTTGCCATCATTCTATACATACATAATAGAGAGATGGCATCATTTGAGGATCAAGGGAACCATTACACCAAAGGCACTGTAATTTTTGGATGATAAAAAATTTAATTTGTAATTGTGCATCACCGCAATCATTTCTCACCCTCTTGCTCCTTCCCACTCTCTCTCAACAATTGGTGAAGCATGCCAAATGGAGTATTGCAAGTGGTGATGCATGCTAACCTTTCCATGGCTACTTGCCTAGTGTTGTGCCTCTCATGTTTGAAGGTTGCCTATGTAGGGCCTTGCCAACAGCCCCCCATGTCCACTTGCGATATCCCCATAGCTAGAACATGTCTCACGTCGGAGGAAATGGGACCAAGGTGAAAGGGTGATTGAGGTGCCACGCAAATTATTTTTTTGGTTGGGGGGAAAGAATATTCAAGGAGTAGCTAAGTAACTTGAGCGAGCCAATATATAATGTATATGCATGATTTTCCATAAATCTTCAAAACTTAGAATCAGTTGAGGACGATGGTATTTTTAACTAGAAATTGGAGGCATGGATAATCAAAGGCGTAAATTTGAGAATCCTCCCTCTCTCTCTCTCTCTCTCTCTCTCTCTCTCTCTCTCTCTCTCTCTCTCTCTCTCTCTCTCTCTCTCTCTCTCTCTCTCTCTCTCTCTCCGCAAGTGCCCGTCCACCCTAGCGAGAACACGTTTGTCTCCAAGATGCTGGCAGCTAGCACATGTTGCCTAGAAAATCTCTCTATGTCTCTGCAGGGGCCTACCCACGACCACTAAGAACACATTTAATTTGTTTGAAGGACATATGATTACTTGGACGAGTTTCCCCAAAACCCAAAGTTCAGCTTATTGTGCTTTGCCCCCTTTGAAAACAGGTGCATCATCATGATTCATCACCATCCAGAATTCACCATCAACTGGGTGTTGGGTACCTGCAAGTGGAGATGCTAATGACGGCCTATTGCAGGCTGAGAGCAGCTCTCTCTCTCTCTCTCTCTCTCTCTCTCTCTCTCTCTCTCTCTCTCTCTCTCTCTCTCTCTCTCTCTCTCTCTCTCTCTCTCTCTCTCTCTCTCTCTCTCTCGCGTTTATGAGCACACTATTCATCTATGAGTGCACCGACAACGAGTGAGATCAAGATATGAAAAACACTTAATAAAGTATCTTATTACAAGTGGCATCAATTCACATGGGGTGGGAGCCTCGAGCCATTTGGAAATTCAAGAAAGTCACTCAAGAGGGGAGCAAAAAGGAATTTCCTCTTAGATTTTATAACAAAATAGTACGAATTGCTAAAAATATAGTTTAATTTGTAAAAATTGGAGTGCTTTGATTTGATGAAAAAATAGCCCCGTTCATGCATGAGCACGCACTCTAGTGCACGCGCACAGTCTACATGCCCTCGAAGGGCATTTTTAGCAACTTACCTAAGGTGGGAGTCTGTGACTTGGGTTCTCAAGAGTTGAATGTGCTGATTTTTTCTATGTTCTATACTAATGCTTCCAAACCTTTCAGCATGAAAAAAATATATTATTTCTCTGAGGCCGGCAGAAGGTGTCGCAAGAGCTTGCAACCCGTCAGCGCGCACGGACGGGTAGCGAGCTCTAGCAAGTGTTCATGTGGATGGGGAGCTTGTCCCTGATAGCATTTCAGATCCAGGCAGAGCTGGAAGAGCTTTTAGAATTGGGAGACCCAGATGATGAGCAGCCATAAATATTGTTGGCTTCGCTGTCTGCATTGCAGTAGAGACAACTAAACGACATGCAAACCAACATTATATAGCACAAGAAGTTTTGGACAGATTCTCACAATAATTCCCACATTATGACTTACCTCAACATCATGAGCTTCTGTGAGGGAGGCATGGCATACCTAGCTAGGTACGATTGGGGGCAAAGAACAGCCAGCCCGGTGGGGGGGAGCGGTGGTCCCCTACCCCCAATCGTACCTAGCTAGGTATGTGGTGCCTCGCAAGAAGAAGCTCATGATGTTATGAATTGTATGAAAAACATTTAAAAGGATCCCTTTTCCTACATGAGAAAACCTCTAAATCTTCTTGTGTAAGAAGAGGAGGATTGTATCAAGTGGGAGACCTTCTTGGTTGTCCTTCATGAAGATCTTCTTTCTCTGCTTCCTGGCCTTGTTGCAAGATGACAATGTAGTATCCCTATGCTCATTTCACTTCATCGGTAACTCCATACTATTTGTGATGATGCTATTAATGTTCGTGATGAGCCTTGTTAATGGTTCTTGTGATGATGCCGCTATTTGAAATGGGCCTTGTGAACCCCCACATATACAACCATCAGTGTTGGCCTCACCATCATCATTGTTGTGCTTTGATCTAGATGCATATGATGATGACAATGAGGATACCATCATGAATGACATTATTGAAGCATTTTCTGCTGCAATTTTTGCACCACATGTCCTTTCCTGCTACAACCATCCTCTGCTTAACAATCTTGGCATCACATTCCTACCAATTGAAGTTTTGACGGTGAAATGAATCTCATGTGGACACATCTTTGACTTGTTGCAGTGCACAAAGAATTTAATAAATCAATCTCCCAAGCCCCACTTGACACTGCCAGCCCAGTAGGAAATGCTCCAAATGTTGCAACCTCTCTTGGCAATGAGGAAATCATGCACCTGCGCCCTAGTGTGAGATGAAGTTGCCACGAAAAGAAACTTGTCAATACACTTGAGGCTTATCTCAAATACTTTGGGCAATCACCCTCCAAGTTGGCCCATGGAGAGCTAGACAATCTGTAGAAGGGGGAGAAAGAGAGAAGTGGCGGTTAGCGGTTAGAGAGAGAGCATGAGAGAGAGATGATGTGAGAGAGAGAGAGACATAACTTTTTCATTCATTCACATGAGATTGATTCCTTGATTACAACATAAGGAGTCTCTTTTATAAAGTTCCCATGCCCCTTGGCACTTCCCTCAAGGTGCCTCTTCATTCCTTCCATAGACCTTTGTCTAAAGCTCAGGGAGTGGTGCACTTTATGGTTCAACACCTGGCATAGCCCGATGGTAAAAAAAAAAAATTCAAAGACAAAAACTTTTGACTCGAATCCCACAAATCCCTTGTTCCAAAATCTCAGTGCTCATAGAATACCATGATGCAAAGTGCAGTGCCTAGAGTCTACTCCAAGGTACACATATACACCACAATAAACCATGAAACACCGCCCTATTTCCCCAAAGCATTTAGAAAATATAAAGCACAGTGCCTGGAACTTAATCCAAGATGCACAAATACACTTTCTAAAGCTATATATTGCATTACAATCACCAAACCGGAAATAGTGTGTCTTCTCACCATAAATGTGAATACAAGTGCACCATTTATTGGCAACATGCCAGGGCTGGGAACCCATCAAGTAAATCAACATCCATGAGAGCTCATACAAAACAAACTTGTAGAACCATAAACTAATGAGAAAATCTCCACTCCATTGAGTAGATTCCTCCTTTGAGCCAATCACTTCAAAATAAGCTTCATTGCAAGGATCAAAATTCTTCAACAAAAATCCTTTGCTTTGACAAACACTTCTTCAAAAATATTGTGAGCTTTGGCTTCAATTTGTAAAGCTATGCTTTCAACAAGCACATTGAAATCCAAAAACATTAGCTCCATGTTATTTGTGCAAAGAGAAACTCCATTCCTTGATGAAATTTGGACTTCAAGACACCAAACATGATCTCCTTCTAGGATTACAATGAGAAAAAGCCATAAGATCTTTGCGTCATCATGCACAAAAATAAGCATTACTTTGCTTAAAATCACATCATCAGCACATTTCCTAGCATGGATAAGCATATATGCCCCATCATGCTTTATATAGGCACTAATTGTGTGGATAAATAAACATATCCCATCACACAACATTGCCTCAAGCAAACATTCATTTAGCATAGCATCAATTTGTGAAATAGGTTGCTTCACGCACACCAAACTTTGTTCTTCATGTTTGAAAATTTCATCAACAAAAACATCATTTTGGTTAGTCACCATTTTAGCATCATGTAAGTCACGAAAATCTTCTTCCAATGTGAGAGAATTCATAAAATCATCGATGACATCATTTTTGTCATCAACAAGAAATGAGAGAACATTTTCATCTTGATTTTTCTTCAGTGTTTCTTCACAAATTCAGCAAAGCATTCATTTTTAGAGTTGCAATCATTAATTTCTTGAATCATCTCATGATGTTCAACAAACAAATCTATGTCGTCATCATCATCTATGACATCAAAACTATGCAATTCTCCATAAAAAATTGATGGAATTTGATTCACAATGCTTTGGTTATTGGTGCAAGATGTGAGTATGGAGCTACTCAGGGACTCTCCTTGGCTTTCTTGACTCATAGGGTCCTCTCTCTTCACTCCAATCTCCATCATTTGCCCACCAATCCCATGTTCATCATGGTCATTATCATCATCAAATACCCCCTCATCTGCTAGGTTATGCCATGCTCTCAATACTTTTTTTAGAAATCTCCTTGTATGAAGCAACTCATGCAAAACTTTAGCTCTCTTTCAAATCTTTGATGAGATCCAAATGCAAATATCTATGGTATAAGTTTTTACCATCAACACAAAACCAATTGAATGCTCTCTCCAATGAGACTTCAAAGTCATCCACCCATGACTTTCGAATATACAATTTATTGTATATAATATCATGCTCGAGAACATAATATTTCTCCAATAATGTCAATGAGAAATTTCGGGCTTATGGTCATCATGACCGCATTGTGAAGTAGGTTTTTGTTTACATTGTTTCCAATTATGGTCATCTTGGCCACAAAAAGTGCAAGAATGCTTACATTTTTTCCCCATGACGCTTTCATTTTACGCCAATGGTGTGCTTCAGATATGCAACATGTGCATTCAAATTTCCTAAATTGTGTCAAAGACAAGCTTTGCAGCAAAAATATTTTCGGGTGTATTTCACTCATCATCTTTTTATTTTTTTTTAAATGTGATTGCTCATCTTTGTGTGTGAATGGACTCTTCCAAAAAACGAAAAAACATTTTGATTGTGAAATTTGTGCAGTCGTCGATTTTGCCTTCAAGGTCGATTGTGGAAATCGTGCAAATCCCTGCACTAACTGAGTGCGCATTCAAAAGCAAGTGCCTCTTGGTTGTATGCCACGTGCCCAGGGCTCGATTTGATGCATCTCGAGATTCACGCAGTGAAATCAGGGACCAATTCGAGCAGCGTAACCATCGTGAGAGTGTTTGTAGCGGCCTGGGGCTTGCAAACCTAGAGGCTTCCACTCTCGAGGAGAAAACAAGGGCATGGTCACTGAGGTAGCGCAGGTTCAAGCATGGCGTATTTGTAATTGCGCAGTTCCTCTTACAGACTTAAGACCAAATTTGTTGATTGTTTAATTGTAGTCACAAAATACCGTTACCTTGGTGGTTGTGCTTCTCCTTCATTTCTTCATCACGCGGGTTCAATCCCCTCTGAGGATGAGAATGAGATTCTGTATTTTGACTGTGTAGTTCAGCAAAATCGAATGCAAACCGACGGACTTGAACACACCTCATCTGTGGTTCACCTTACAACCTTGAAATGTAACCGCCTTGCTAACTCCCATACATAGTCTTAGTCACGCTCCCATCTCCATAAGAAGACACACAACACTGATCGCCAAAGTGTAGAAGGGGGAGAAAGAGAGAAGTGGCAGTTAGTGGTTAGAGAGAGAGCATGAGAGAGATGACGTGAGAGAGAGAGAGACATAACTTTTTCATTCATTCACATGAGATTGATTCCTTGATTACAACATAAGGAGTCTCTTTTATAAAGTTCCCATGCCCCTTGGCACTTCCCTCAAGGTGCCTCTTCATTCCTCCCATAGACCTTAGTCTAAAGCTTAGGGAGTGGTGCACTTTATGGTTCAACACAATCCATCCTCTCTTGCCTCATGGAGAAGCCCTTCGCACTCTAACCACACCTATCACATATCTTCCCTGTAGTTGCTTAGCTAAAAAACAAGCCCCAATCCAAGTGGTAGCAGCAAGTGAACACTACTCCAACAAAGAACATATTCTTTTGAAGACTTCCCTCCTCCGATGCCCACAATGCAGTATTCAAGTTGAAGATACTTGGTTGAAGTGGATTCAAGTCGAAGAGTACTATACTTTGGCCCCTCACCACTTTCTTGCCTCAGTTCCTTTTTTGATGTTGGTGTTGATGATTATGCCTCAAACCTTTCTCTACTAACCATTTTGATAGGTGTGATGATAGCTGATCTTTTGGAACTTTCCAAAGGTGAACATGCAGATGATGCGACTCTTGCATTGTTGGAACAAACCTCAGTATTCAATAGTAGAAATTCTTACTCAAAATATGATGACCTTTATAATTCCCACCTCCCAGGCTTTGTAGATGATGGCCTCGATGGTTACCATGTTGGAATGCATAGGATTTGGGATACTTGACTAAAGCTGAATATTGGTGATCACATTCACATGCATCCAAAAATGGGAATAAATATGACACTATGGATTTCTCAGCTGGATGTTCTCGAATGCTATGAGAGTGTCCCCTTCTGCAAGTAGTATTGTCGAGCCTTTCATACTCCGAACCCAACCTCGTGCCACACTTTTGGGACTCTATAATATCACTACCGTAAAGATCCATTCAATGATGGTGCTCCTCTTTCACTCTCGACACTATGGATTTCTCAGCTAGATGTTCTCGAATGCTATGAGAGTCCCCTTCTGCAAGTAGTATTGTTAAGCCTCTCATACTTTGAACCCCACCTTGTGCCACACTTTTGGGACTCAATATCACTACCGTGAAGATCCGTTCAATGATGGTGCTCCTCTTTCACTCTCGCACAATTCCAACTTGATGGTGATTGGCCATGCTCTTCTTTCACTCTCGCACAATTCCAACTTGATGGTGATTGACCATGCTTCCTTGGCTTATGACGATGATGAAATGATCATTGCTACTTTAGCTTATGCTCTTCTATCCTTATTTTTGCACAGCCTTACGGTTGATTATGCAGGCTCATGTCAAGGTCAAAAGGGGGAAGTAATGTTAAGGAAGTGGTTTGATATGGGATTATGAAATATTGGACCATCAAGCATCATTTACAATCTCCTCTCTAGGATTTCTTTGTAGCATACTCACGGACATTGTGGAGCAATGCAAAACCCTTGCATTACATTCTAAACACCTCTTATCACAATATGCTCTCTTGGAACTTAAGCAAGTCAAATTATCCGATGTGGATGGTGAAAAATGTCCAAACTCCTCAATCATCACTCGCAGCAAGGGACTCTCTCTTATGGAGAGAACAAAGGATCAAAAATGGTTTTTGAGAAACTGTTGGAATTCTTATAGACCATTCCTCAAATGCCACTACAAACGAGTTGATCCAAATTCCAATTGTTCCTCTTCAATCATTTGGTTTGACCAATTTTTGTGGTACGTATTCCAGAATTTACCAAGTTTTTTTCAATTCTCATCAGGACCAGCACATGTGTATGCCTTCATAGCATGGATAGCCTCATTTCCAACAGAATTAAGGCATGCTGTAATCATTTATTATCAGTTTCATGAGTACATGCTAGAAGCAGCTAAAGGGTTGATCTTATACACACCAGGGACACTGCTTCTTCAAAAGATACACAACACACCAGTATCCAACACAATTGAAACCTTACTCAAACCTCCAAAAGGTAAGGAACAATTGAAGAAGATCACACACACACCAAGCAGCATGGCATCAACAAGTAAAAAACCAAGAGAGTTCAAAGGATCTAAGGATTATGGGGATACTCCCAAGGCACTTGAATACTCAAATTCCAAAGACCAAGTATGAACACTTGTTACAAGAAATAATGGTTTTCTACATCTTGAACGTAATATTCAGATGCATGGATGATTCATTCACATTTTATTTTATAACAAATTTATGGACTTATCAACCCTAAGGTATTTTTTCAAACAATGATTAATGATTTTCACATCAATAAGGATCTGTCTCAAATGAAGATTTGTTTTGGTTGAAAATATACCAATAACCTTAACCATACTCTTTACAAACCAAACTCGGTATTTGCCAAATAATTTGATGAAACACAACCATGTGGATGCTTGACTCATAAATGATTTGAATTGTTTTTAGCTAACTTAGAACCCTTTGGAAAGCATGTAATCACCACATACTATAACATAACTAGACATAAAAGTTTCCAAGAATTTATCAGGAAAGGATTAAACCATATTCCATTAGTACCTATAAATCCTACCTCAATAATAAAAGAACTTGGCAAACTTTATGTAACCTTTTGGGATGTGATCATAGTAGAGCTCATCACAATTATATCCATAGTTTAGTTAATGAGACTTTTTCCCAAAAATTCCCTTATCACAGTTAGAACCAAACTCCATGGTACAAAAACACAGACTTAATGGATGAAATTCAATATATTTTACAGTCCTTATTTATTTGTGGACTGGATAAATCAGCACAAACTCTGATATTCATATGTAAGAAACTCGTTCAACTAGCAGCCAGAAGAAGATTAGAAACCCCTGAATTTTGTCTTCTCTCCTCAAAAGAAGAAGAAATTTTCCAAGCCATAGGGTCTTATACCCAAGAGATTGGGCTTGAAACACCTGTAGAGTACTCACTCCCATATCTTATGGGGAATTTTAAAATGCACAAAATGGATTTTAGATGGATCACCAATGCATATAATTGTGTGTTTACTCTTGCTACAACTATAATCACCAAATTACTAAAAGGATTAATAGAAGGATTTATAGAATACACTGAAATCTCACATAGAAAATTACACACTTTTCTGGGACACAAACCAACGGGTATTGGATAATCAATAATCAATATGACTTTTTGATTAATTTACCAGAACACATCACAAACATTCAATCCTTTTATGTAACATCGTGTTATGAAGCTATCCCTCATAAAGGCACACATGGTTTACCTGAGGTACTTGACAACATTATTAAACTCATAAAAACTATGAAATATTTTGGATTTAAGAAATATCGCAAACAGATTGTGCTTACAAAAAAGAAAAGTGAAGTAGCCTGGACATTTGAATACTTACACAACATCAATGAATTTGTTCTTGACAATTGCTTTACAAAATTAGGTAAACATATTTATCGTCAAGAAAAAGGAATACCAATAGGTTATAATTGCTCACCAATATGGTGTAATTTGTATTTGGCATGGTTTGCAATTGAATACATAAAAAGTTATCTAGGCTTACACGATATGATATGATGAAAGCATTCTGTGCGTACTCAAGAGCCATCCGCAACAAACATTCAAAAACCACACCGTGATTGACGCATGCTCAACGGCATCCTGCAACATACTATACACAGACTGCAACATATTAGCTCTACGAAAAGTTAAAAAATAAATTTTTATATATACAATACTTTGTATTTGGGATGCAGTATGTATAAACATAGCTAAACAGTAAGTAAAACCATTTTTTTCATAACACAATCTTAACAGTATTGAGCATAGGTTGTTTATTTTTCGCTCTATAAACACACAAAAAGGTAGCATGCAATAAAAGCATAGGCATATTCATAATCGAACACACAAGCATAGCGTCTGTTCTCTTTTATACACAAGAGTATTGTGAACTATCTTCTTTCTATAAAGCATAGCAAAGTAGATACAATAGAAACAATACACACACAAGTAAAGGCATACTCATATTGAAATCAACACACACACAATCATGGGCATACTCATAAAAAGGTTTTCAAAGCTAAGGCATAGCAAGGTTGTAGCACACACACACACACACATGCATATACACATGAGGATGCACACAAGGTCCGAACTACCCAAGGAGGGGTGAAAAAAACATAGCAACGTGTATTCAAGTACATATGAATAAAGGTACAATGTACCATATTTAGGACATAATACTAATTGGCATGCGTATTACCCGTTTTGGTACAGCAAAGAGGTTGGTGTGTTTACTCGCCTACAACTACACAAATGACGACGGCAAGTGCAGCTCAGGTACCAAGCTACCTATTATTTTGATTACGCACGTAACTTTTCTATGAACACAAATCAAACATGTAGGTTTGTTACAAATAACACTGTAATATCATAGATATAAGCAGTAGCAGAAATAATCGGATTGAGAGTTAAGCAATGACTATGAAAACCTCATGTGAGGATGTGTGATATAATGAATGCTTATGGTTTTTTTTTTTAAAAGAGCAGTGGTACAAAGAAAATGCTGCCAATTTTTTTTCAAAATTTGGGGTGATTAGTACATAACTGCACAGGAATACGGTTTTTTCAAATAAAACACATTAGATTTGTATACCAGAGTAATAAAAAAGTTTGGACATCCCAAAAGGATATATGCATAGGTTCTAAAATACATAAGAAAGAGGGATGTAAGAGGAATCTCCAAACATAATGGGATTGACTAACATACATATGTTTAATTATTGTTAACAAACAGGGATACAGGCAGACAACTAGGATGAGCATCACTGGGGACATACGTAAATTCCAACGAATTCGAGACAAGATTATGGTTGCGCATAATAGACACAAGCCAATAGCAATTAGGGACCCTATCTCCAAACGATGTAAACGCATAAAATCCTTCAAAGATTGTAATACACCCTACTTACGTAGACGCGCTAAAGAAGACATAATATTTGTTTAGGAGTATGGTCACGGGTTTTGGGATGTGATAGCAATAACAAGCAGTGGGGATTTCTTGATATACCTATCACCCATTTAGTACAAATTAGTTCTAATTAATTGTATTGGTGGTTGGTTGGCTGGTAAAGATCCCTGCTCTCATTTGGTAGGAGTTCCGTCTGTAACTCCTACTTTGCTATGTATCTAATTATCTTGTAATGTATTTTATATCAAGAAATTCTTCTATGTTTTGTTACACAATTGGCTTTTTGCAAACAGTATTTAAGTCTCTTAGTATATG
>NC_140948.1:123836462-123958962 GCF_014529385.1 Adiantum capillus-veneris
CCACAATATTCTCTTTTAGCGCGCTTGCATAGCGGTTTGAGTGCCTAGTAAGTACCATGGGATCTCTCCTTCTTTACCTGAGAAGACTCTCTCTCTCTCTCTCTCTCTCTCTCTCTCTCTCTCTCTCTCTCTCTCAGCTTGAGGCTCCTCCTCTCTGTGCTCACGTTCCCGCTTTGGATAAGCAAAGAACCTCTCCAAATTTTTGAAGTAGGTTAAACTGATCAAAATTAAACTCCAAAAAAAAAAAGGAAACTCGGGATCCCGAGTTTAGTTTTTAAAGATCGATGGGCCAGATTGCATGTGCCCCTCTTTTTGAATGAGCACCATTGATCCCATGCTTATGACCCCGTGGCACTTAAAGGGGAGACTTGACTAGTATATTAAAACATAATGGGTAGTGGGTTTTCGATTTACGTGTGTTAGCTTTCCCATCCTCCCTCATGTGTTGCCTGCACAGTTCGGAACATTGACAAAGAAGCACAAAGCACTCACTGCAGATGGCACACACACACACACACACACACACACACACACACACACACACACACACACACACACACACACACACACACGGAGAGAGAGAGAGAGGACGCTTGGGACTAGGAGACAAGGTCGGAGTTCGGAGCCCCGCATGAAAGAGAGAAAGGGCTTGGTTGCATGAGGCAGCCATCTTGCCTTTCCAACTAAGAGGTGGGCTACAAGGCCAGTTGGCAGGAGATCGCATGCATCATTTTAGTCCATTGCTGCTCTCTAGCTTTTAAGGCAGTATCCAGTCTTCATAACATCAATATTTTTGTGACCTCTCAAAGAGGCCACGATGGATCTTTTTTATGATGGCCTCTTCCTCACTCCTTCCTTATCTAGAGAGGCCTCCTACTTCAAATGAGGCCACCAACAAACAGGTTTCACTCGCGTGGTTTTTTTCAAAAGAGTATCGCGAGTAGTTCACATGCAACCAATTATTTTGGGCAATCATTCTTTTTGGCTTGCCCACCCAGCCCAACGGTTTGGCAATTGACAAGCTGCCTCATGTGACCAATCCCAAAGATGGTAGCTGAGTGCCTCAGCTCCAAACATAGAAGAGGAGAGACGATGCCTACCTGTTATGAGGAGAGAGAGAGAGAGATGAGAGTTGCATCATCACCTTTCATCAACCCCTCAAACAATATCATTGTGTATTTGGTGCCGCTGGCTCTTTTCACAATTTTTTGCAACAAACTTTGATTAATTATATCATTGTGTATTATTCATTGCTAGTGTGTTGTTGTTTCTTTTCATTTTACAATTTCTTTCAACCCTTGACTAACAATATCATTATGTATTTTTTGGCTTACTTTTCACAATTTCTTTTAGCAATCCTTGACCAATAATATTATTCTGTATTCTTTGGCCAATTCAACCTCTTGCATAGTGCTCAACTTATCCCAAAGTTCTTTAGGAACATGGCGATATGCCTCACAATCAAAGACTCTAAGATTCTTGTAAGAAGGCGGCTTTCCTGACCTCTTCATAAATTTTATTATCCAAGGCCTTATTGGGAGACCTATTGATAAGATGGATAAGTATTGCTAGGGCTTCCATTCAAAATCCATTAGGCAATTCAACATTGGACAAAAAACTACGTACTTTTTCTTGAATAGTACAATTCATCCTCTCAGCAACATCATTTTATGGATGATTATAAGCGGATGTCAACTCTCTTTTAATGCCTTTCAAATTGCAAAATTATTGAAAAGATCTAGAGATGTAGTCATCACCATATTTGATCTCAAATACTTGACCTTCTTACTAGTTTGAGTCTCCATCAATGTCACGAATTTTTGAAAAATATAAAGAACCTTGTCCTTTCTTTTGAGAGAATAAGCCCACACCTTTCTTGAAAAATCATCTATGAAAGTGACAAAATAAGTCGTTTCCCCCATGGAAACCATAGGCATGGGCCCACAAATATCACTATGCACGAGTGATAAAGGCTCACTCTTCTGAGTACTAGCCCCCTCTTATGTGGTGATTGTGTTTGTTTACCATACAAACAATGCTCACAAACAAAGAAATCAAAGAAATCAAAGCTAGGAACATCACCAAAATGAGACAATATTTTCATTGCATTCTGGGACATATGTCCTAAACCAATGATACCACAATGAAACACTTGGATACTCGGTTACACAAACTACATAATTTTTAATAGTGAAAACATGTCACACATATAGAGTTTCAGATTTGGACCCACGGGCTACAACAACAGAACCTTTGGTGATCTTCCAGGAGCTATCACCAAACACATAGCTATAGTGTGTGTCATTCAAGTGCCATGTAGTGACCAAGATCTTGGTTAGATTTGGCACATGTTTCACATTCTTCAATGTGAAGGTACACCTATTATGAAATTTTAGTTGCACATCGTTGACTCCAACGATCTCACATGCATAGTCATTTGCCAAGGTGAACCTTTCTCTTGCAAGATGCATCACAAGTAGAAAACCACTCCGTATGAGGAGTAACATGAAATGATGCCCTGCATTTATGACCAGGCATACATGGGAGACCTATCTATATGGTACCAATGAATTCTCATGCCATCTCAGATATGTCATTCCCAAACACTAGGGCCCATACACTTAGTATGAATGCTTTGGAAAATACATACCCTCGCCTGCAGAATTGCATTAAGTGATGAATAAATTTCACCCATTAAAAAATGGTTGATGTAGATAACCCTTGAATTGACATCATTGTCAAGAAAGCTTGATAGCCAAGTTCTAAAACAATGTATAGAGATGGGCAAGTAAAAATAGATCCAAACACTATCTTTGTAGGGAAAGGGATGATTCTTTCTTTGAGGCTCGTAGCCTTTCCCAAAGATATAATCATAAACCTATCAATCACATAGAGGTTGGAAAAAGATACCACTTTGGAATACCTTTGTAGTCTACTTTGTAGTCGTATGATCATCTTAGCTAAACTAAACTTTGTAAGTCCCTAGACCATGTTCAACACCTATGTGACAAAAAACATGTTCCCAAAGAATGATCTTGACGTTCGTAGTTTCATGATCTTCTTACGAATTGACCAATGACAATCAATGATTATGGTACAATCTCTAGTCCATCTTATGGACAATCTACTTGGTGGAAAGGAAGACCTGGAAGAGGAGGTACAATGTACACTAACCTCTAATCCTAACCAAAAATACGACCATGTCACATACATAAGAGCTAAGTGGATGAATTCTTTAAAGAACATACATGCCACTTGTGAAGCTCATTGTAAGCATAAATAAAAATGAAAATGAATGCTTCCCGTGAAGAGAAAAAGTATGTCATGCTTATCTTGATGAAATGGTCCATGGAAGTAAGGGTGCATGATTGGAATTCTTGCTACCCATGTCCCGACCATCTCCTGAAGCTATGCACTAAGCACTAAAATCAAGCATTAGTGAATAGACATAGGTGACCATAAATAAACACTAAATTTAGAATTAAGCTACATCTCAGAAGCAAAGAATGTTGAGGTGCTTCTACTTGGAAGACAAGGACTGCTCTCCTAAACTGATAATGCACATGTTGTACTATTCCAAAAGGCACAACTGGGCTTGTAGAATGAAAGTACACACGACTTAGGTTAGAATCTTATTCACAATGTAGCTTTTAGGATAATCTTATTATCCATTTGAACATGACTAGGGAACAGTACATACGTTCCCAAAACTGAGTAAAAATATTCTTCATAGCCAAAGGGATTTGAGAATGCCCGTGGTAAAAAAAGGAAGAATAAATGCTACTAACCTCCTTGGATTAACATTCTTAGTGTTTTGCTCAACAAGTTTCTTGACTGATCACTAATTAAAGCACAAGGGGCTTCACTTGTCGCATAACTGAAACAAGTAGCATAAGTTGTTTCATATTGACAAACATAAGATAAAAGCAACTTTTTTTGTATCTATGTGTGATGCATCATACATATGCATCAAACCTGTGGGCTATTATCTGTGATTCTAAGTCATTGGATAGTAATTTGGCACGGAAATAAAGCCTTGCATCATGTTAAGTCTATCAAAGCACATCTCTTGACGACCTCTGGGAGTAGTTACCTTTGCTTGCTCACAACCCTGCATGGGTAGCTTCATAAGCACAATGAGTTTCTATTATTTCCCACATACATGAGCCTTTCTGCGTCTTATAATATAGCTTACTACCACATAATGGAGAAACATATATCCCTTGTAGTGAACTATGCCATTAGGACTGCCTTGGCATTGATCTACATAAAGATCATTATTATGGCCTTTCCATAATTCATCTTATGCCTAACAAGAATGTCCTTGGTTGCCCGTGTGATTACCAAAGAAAGAACAAGCATACCTTTGCATCCAAGCTCCTTAGCTTGCTTGTGCCATGCCCTCGTGACATGTTTGGATCTCCAATGTTGATCAATGATGACCATTAACTGGAGCCATGCTCCCCAAATTCAAAGCCATGAGCGGACTCCCTTGATGTTATGGCTACAAAGGCTATTGGCGTTGCTTGAACTAAAGTCTTGCTAAGGTGGAGGCGTTAAACCATGTCGTGAGGCGAAACAAAGGCAAAACCTCACCTTAGGCATCACAAGGCTTGCATTGAACCAAAGTGATGAAGTTGGGCTTGAATGTTTTTTTTCAAGCAAGTGGTGAGCGGTGAGAACATGGCCTAAGAATGGCCTTTTACCCAAAAAGGGACACCCTATGTTATGATGTGAAAACCCAAAAACCGCCATGCCCATCTCAAGGCTTGAGAGTTTCCATATGGCTGCCATAGGGTGCACCATCAATTTTGGCCGTTGCACTCATGTCGCTCCGAGTGTCTGAGCCATCTTTGGCAACAGCCCCTCTAAAGGAAATCAAGTGCTTTGCCCATGAATTTTGACTTTGGGGTGCCAAAACGGTGCCCAAAAGTCACTCAAAGGAGTTCTTCACATGCATGGTTTATATTAATAGCCTTTTTGTGCTTATTTTTGCCAACTTTGCACCATTGTTTTTGCTGACTTTGCACTACCTTGGAGCATCCCCACATGCAGCCAAAGAATTTTTTTCTAGCTTGTCCTAGGCCATAATCGCCACTCATGCCATCATTTCCACAAGGACTACTGACCTACCAAAGCCTGGTTATAGGAGGCCGCCGCCATTGGATGCAATGCAGGTTGCCAGCCATGCAACACATGCATCCAACCTAGGCACCTCTTGTTCCTATGTGGAGCTGCACAAGAGGGCGTTTAGCCTTTAGCCCATGAGGGCTATAGAAGCTTCAATTTCCTTGCAGCACCATCCATGCCCGCTTAGTCAGTTGTGCAAGCCTGTTGTGGCCTCCATGCATGCTTGATCTTTGAATGCATTAAAAAGCCAATCACTTTGATTACCCTACCGTTTAATAATAGCCAATTGCTTGCCTTCCTTGGCCGCCTGCGCCATGCACACCTAGCAAGCCTTAGGTGCCAGCGTGCCATCCAACCACCTACTGACTTCCTTGGCAGCCTGTTGAGCTTGTTGCCAGCCATGAGTAGCATCTCCTCCTGAGCACTTCACATGCCTCCTTAGTCGTGTGAGTCTAGTGGCATCCTTTGGACATGCGTTGCAACACTTCTCTTATGCACTGCCTTCATGCACCACCCATAGTCTTGGCTTTGGCACTCTTTCTCTTTGCCCATGGCCCCCAAGATGCTTCTCTTTGCATACCTGCATGGTTGTTTCCTTCTCCGTTTCCATCACTGACATGCAACTACCTTGCAACATAGGAAATCCTTCCAATTGATAGCCACCATTTTGGTCTTGCATTCTAAACAAACAAGGAAGAGGACTAAATATGAATGAGAGAATTACTTGTAACATCTTGTGCCAATCATGGGACTTCAATCCATACAATTGAACACTTCCACCTTCCTTTGCCTTTGTGAAAGTTCCCTTTAGTGACCTCATATACCATGTTGATGTGTGAATAGATGCAATGGAACTCTTCACTCGATCTCACTCATCTTTGGCTAGAATCCATGGGACTTTGGAAAGCACAATTGGGGGATATCAGTGGAGTGGCAGAGGCAGGGAGATGCCTCAAGGCCCTCAAATCCTCCCTAGCTCCCAAAGAGTCCCTTTTGTCTGTAATGTGGTCCCATAGGTTGTGAGCAACATTCTTGATATGTTCATGGTATCCAAGAGGTGTTGTATTTTTAAGTCCTTCCAATATGGAAGCCTTAAAAATATGGAGCACCTTGACATACCTTTTGGTGGAGTAGATGGGGGTGGATCACTATTGTAATGCTCTTCCCAAATGGTTTCCCAATCTACCATTGTAAGCTTTAGAGGTGTCCTCTCATTTGTTGGAGCCTTGTATTTGCTATGACTTTGGGGTAGGAAACAATGGTTGTTTGGATAGATTACCTTGTGTAAGGCATTTGGACGCTTGATCACTAATAATGGACCACAAGTGGAACATGCATAGTGGCCCGATGTGGACAACCCTCCACTCATGCATATTATATCGTTAGAGAAATAAGGATTCCCCTGACAGTGGCCTCTCTCCTCTCCTTTGGAAGTGAAACATCAACAATGGGGATGCCCTTCCATAAGCATTCCAACTCCTCATTGAGGGGCTCGAGATAGACATCAATATTTACCACTTTGTACTTTCCAAGCACAAGCAAAGATAAAAGTATATTGCCCTTCATGGTAGTCTCCCATGGTAGAATATTGTAGTTAATGATCACATTGTCACTTGCCAACCCAAGCCTCAAGTGCGGAGACTCTAGCCCGAACTTGGGCAAGTGAGGCTCAATGTGCCTCCATGTAGGTGAATCGATGAGAATACACATCATTGCATCATTTGAGCGATGGTTGGTGTGCCATGTGAGAAGATCCATAGTATATCTACTTTTAAACATGTGCTGAATTTGAGTGGAAAATGTCTCAATACCTTGCGTCGTAGGTGAGCCATGCTCACATTGGTCTTATAGTGTGCTTCTTGAAACACAAGAATGAGTTGTTGACACATGAGCCAACATGTGCGAAAAAAATTGCAAGCCATGCTCTAAACAAGCACAATCAAAAAAGGACATATTGCTATCAAGTGCCTAAATACATACTTACGATGATGCACACTACTCGGTGCTCCAAGCATCACTGGAAGTCCTCAATTTGAAAGAAAAATTCGGTTGGAGCACTGCAAGTGTGGATGCACTACTTGGGTAAGTTCTATTTTTTGTGTCAATTACACTCTCGTCTTCAAAACCACATCATATCTATTTATTAATTCTATATCTTGTTGTATCTTGATAAGAAAAATTATTCCTAAAGATCACCGTATGCCTTTGGATCATCACCAAGCGAGGTCATATGTCACTGCACTTGGCATGGAGTATGATCACATACATGCATGTATCAACGATTGCATACTCTAACGCAATGAACATGCACATGCTACTTCATGACCATGTCAAACATGTGCTCATTATCAAACTTTGCGTGTCCCTCAGATGTTTGTTGAGGAGCTACCAAAGTAGAGCTAGTGCCATTCACCATGCTTTGGCTAAATAAAAAGTCTTGTCATTGTTTTTTGTCCTTGCGTTCCATAGCACCGCCATCAAACATAGACCAATCGGGGGCATCCTCAAGCCGGGGGGTTGGTACTCCCATCTACTCAAGTGCTTTGTCAATGGATCCAAAGCCCCTCCTTATCCACATGCTCCAATGCACTGGGACTAAAGCGAAGGATTTCCCTTTGCACAAGGACAAGGGAGTTTGTCCTTAAGAAATTGATCACGATCGGGATAGTGCAAAGGGCCACAATTGTCCCATTTGTCTTGCACGTGCATGAACAGTAGTTAGAGAAAATTCTATTCTTTTCAAAAATATAAATGAGCTCCACAAAAGAGAGTAGTTAAATGAAATAAAAAAAACCAAGTCAATATTTTAAAACAAAAAAAAGACTATGTAAATATTTTAAATAAAAACGGACTAAGTAAAATTTTTAATTAAAAAAACAGTGTAAAGAGGGGGGAACGAGTGTAAAGAGTGGGGGGTAGGGAAGCACTCCACAATTAAGATTGTAAGAGAATCAAAAGATTCTTCCAACGTATAGTAGCAGGCACGGTAATATCCGTGGTTGTAACTATTCCGATAGTATCCGGAATAATATCCAAGAATATTAAAAACAACAGAATAGGGCATGCCACATTTTTGACATGTCCTACTCCATTTTTCCCTCCAAGAATGAGCTCTATGGACTTCATCTTCCCCTCCCCCCCCCCCCCCCCTCCAACTCTCTCTCTCTCTCTCTCTCTCTCTCTCTCTCTCTCTCTCTCTCTCTCTCTCTCTCTCTCTCTCTCTCTCTCTCTCTCTCTCTCACACACACACACACACACACACACCCCTACACACAACAAAGAAGAAAGAGAGGAAGTTTTGTTGAAGGCAAAGGAGAAGGAGGAGAGAGTTCCTTGATGCCGGAGAGAAGAGGAGTTGGCAGACCAACATTGGAAAAATGATCGCATTCCATCGGCACTGAAAAGGAAGAGGAAGGTAGGTGGTTCTTTGCACCCCCACCCTATTGTTTGAATCACACATACACACACACACATGCATCAATTGAAAGGGTGAAAACACTCACACACACGCAAGCACTATAAATGTCATTGTAAATGGCGGATGGCAAACTCACCTATTGCATTGATGGCGACTATGTCGACGTTGGTGTTGATGTTGGTGCTTGCAACCCTTTCTTGTTGATGTAGATGTTGGTGTTGGAGTTAGAAAGTATGCAATTAGTGTGTTATGGTTTTGATTATTGAGAGTGTGATTATTGAGAGAGAGAGAGAGAGAGAGAGAGAGAGAGAGAGAGAGAGAGAGAGAGAGAGAGAGAGAGAGAGAGAGAGAGAGAGAGAGAGAGAGTGCTTGTTTGTGTAAGAGAGAGAGAGAAAGAGAGAGAGGAAATGAGATAGAGGGTGTGTGTGTTTGTTTGGAGAGAGAAAAAGAGAGAAAGAGAGAGAGAGAGAGAGAGAGAGAGAGAGAGAGAGAAAGAGAGAGAGAGAGAGAGGAAGTGAGATTAAGTTAAAAATAGTAAGTTGAATAGTTTTTTAAAGAGAGAAAGAGAAAGCAAGTAGAATAAGTTTGAAAATATAGAGAAAGAAAATAAAAAATAAAGAGAAAAAAAGAGGGGAGAAATATATATATATATATATATATATATATATATATATATATATAGAGAGAGAGAGAGAGAGAGAGAGAGAGAGAGAGAGAGAGAGAGAGAGAGAGAGAGAGAGAAAATAGAATAAGGAAATAAAAAACAGGAAAAAATAGAAAATTTAGAGGGAAAATAGATAGAGAGAAAGAGAGGAGAAAATAGCTAGAGGGGGAGAGAGAGGTAGAAGTAGGAAAGAGATATAAGTAGAAGAGAGAGAGAGAGAGAGAGAGAGAGAGAGAGAGAGAGAGAGTAAGAGAGAGAGAGAGAGATAGAAGTAAAAGAGGGAGATAGGGAAAGGGAGAGGGAAATAGAGAGGAGAAAATAGATAAAAGAGGAGAGAGAGAGAGAGAGAGAGAGAGAGAGAGAGAGAGAGAGAGAGAGAGAGAGAGAGAGAGAGAGAGAGAGAGAGAGAGGTAGAAGTAGGAGAGAGATAGAAGTAGAAGAGAGGGGGAGGAAAAGAGATGGAAGGAGAGACATGTGTGTTTGTGCATGTGTGTGTGTATAGATGCTAAGCCAAGGAGCATAGCACCCGATAATTGAATGCTTCCTCTTGGGTATAATTCCTTATTAATTGTTGCATTACGGTTTTCAATCCACTCATGCATGGATTACCATAGTGTACTCTTGGTTTTACCATGATTCAGAGTATGATGATATCAATTGAAGAGGTTCCATTAGACTATTGGCATTATTAGCCCTACTTAGGTCTAATAGTATACGTGTATGCATGTAGATATGTATCTCCATGAGTGTGCATATGTATTTACTTAGATATATGAATGTATATATATGCTAAAGCATGTATTATTACATGCTAGGTATGTAGATTAGGCATATATGTCTTATAGGGAGAGGGAGAGGGAAACATAGGGAGAGAGATAGAGGGGGAGAGAGGAGAGGGAGAGGGAGAGAGATATGTTTTATAGGAAGAGGGAGAGGAAAATAGAGAGAGATATAGAGGGGAAGAGAGAGATAGAAAGAGAGAGAGATATAGAGGGAGAGAGGTAGAGGGATGTTACCATATACATGTGGTAGTGATGTGTGTGAACACACTAGGACCGCCGCGGCATTTTTTCCCTCTTTAGGAGGTTTTTTCCCCCGTGCATTGTATATACATCCATCACTCTAGGGCTATCTATCTTTCCATTGCACACTAAGTTATACACTCTCTATTGTGTGCCTTGAGCTTCCTTCGTCTTCTCCAAGCTGTGTGTGTTTCTCTGCAACCCTAATTCCAACAATTGGTATCAGAGCAGGTCACGTCCTCCCGGGCTTAGTCACTAGTTGTTCCAGCACACGCCTGCTCACTTTCTCCGATTTTAGTGAGCTTTGGCAAGCGTTCCCAGGTCGACAAATATTTTGGGAAAGATGAAAATGCTTGGTCTGCTCAGAATTTTGATTTGGGCTCATTTCGGCCTCCGTTTCCACTACAGGCAGTACTGCACAGGCTATTTCGTCATTTTGTGCAGAATTTCTGTCAGCGTTGTTTTTTGCATAACAGATGCCTTATAGTCTTCTACGGTTTGTGTTATATAGCACAGGTTGTTCCCGCTCTGTTCCTCCTATTTTTGAGCAGTTTTCACATCAGGTGCAGCATTTACCATGGCTGACAACAACAACACAGATGTGTTCAAGATGTTTGCTGCTGAGGACAGGTTGGATGGGGACAACTACCCTATGTGGGCTTATATGATCCAACATGTTCTTGTGTCAAAGGGTGTCTGGAACATTGTGCAGGGCATTGATGTACGTCCTGGTTCTGAGGATGTAGGCGATGTTGAGGATGTTGCAGGTCTTGCTGCAAGGATTGCAGCTGTTAGAGTTGTTTTTCCTACTGCAGAACAAGCTCGTTGGGATGCTAAGGATGCGCAGGCTCATGCATTGATTGTGTTGTCTATAGAGTGCACCATCGTTCCTCACATCCGTTCAGCAAAATCTGCAAAACAGGCTTGGGATATTCTAGCAGGTCTTTATGCAAGCCGCAATGAGGCTAAAATTGCTTTGCTGCGTAAAGAGCTGGAGTCGAAGATTATGCATGAGGAAGATGATATGGACACTTTCCTTGCTAGTGTCAAGGATATCAATGAGCAGCTTATTTCTGCAGGTGAAGTCATTTCAGAAAGTTCCCTTGTGCAGACTGTTCTTGATGCCTTACCAGATTCCTACCAGACTTTTGCTAGTACTTGGAGACTGATGACCCAAGGAAATCCTGAAGTTGTCAAGTTTGATGCATTATGCACATTGCTGTTGCAAGAGTCACTTTCTAGAAAAAACAGGACTAGGCAGCATGCAGTTGAACAGGCTTTTATTGCTTCTCAAAGAAAGGGTGGTAACAGTAATGCAGCCACTTCTTATGGTTCTACTGCGAGTGGCAAAAATTCTGTTCCTAATGTTTCTACTGGCAGTACTTCGTCTGGCAATTCTGGTGATAAGGGCAAAAAGAAGATGCGTTGCCATTATTGTAAAGCTAATGATCACTTGATCAAGTCATGTCCTAAGTTGAAGGCCAAAGAGGCTAAGAAGAAAGAGGGTGGTTCCACTACAAATGTTGGTTCCACTACAAATGCAGCCATTGTTGAGTCTTCTGTGAAAGGAGACTGTGTTGCTGATGTTCATGCAGAATGGGCTTTTAGCACAGAGTGCACTTACAATCCTGCTCTCCATGATGCATGCTTGTCAGTTGCTGCAGATTCACATGTGTGGTATTTCGACAGTGGTGCTACAAAGCACATTACCTCACATCGTGAATTGTTTACCTTTCTCGAGTCAGTCCCTCATGGGAATTCAGTCACTTGTGCCAACAACGCCTCTTATCCAGTTCAGGGAGTTGGAAAGATTGTGCTCACTGCTGCTAATGGTAGTTCCTTCACACTTGTTGATGCACTTTATGTACCTTGGATCAAGAAGAATCTCTTGTCTGTATGTGCACTTGCTAGACTTGGACTTGTAGTCAAATTTGTGGATGACAGATGTACAGTTCATGATCTCAGTTTTGGTGATGAAATTGTTGCATCTGGGCTTTTGTGCCGTGGGCTGTATAAGCTCAATTTGTATGACAAGTGTGGACAAAATTTTGCAAATGCTGTTGCACATTCAAGGGCTATTTCAGATGCAAAACTTTGGCATGCACGTTTTGGTCATCTGAATTTTGCTAGTTTGCTGCGTTTGTAGAAATCTGATATGGTTGCTTCTTTGCCACCTCTTGAAGCACCTGTCAAACATGTTTGTGAAGGCTGTATTTGGGTAAGATGCAGCGTTCTAAATTTCCAAAGGATGGTTCAGTTCGGGCCACATGCAGGTTGCAGCTTGTGCATAGTGATGTTTGTGGGCCCATGCAAATTCCGTCCTTGGGCAATTACCTGTACTTCGTGACTTTCATTGATGATTACTCCAGGCATGCATGGGTATTTCCGCTTAAAGCGAAGTCCGAAGTCTTATGTGCTTCAAACAATTTCTGGCTATGGCTAAAAATGTATCGAAATGTACTATGGGCACCCTCCGTTCAGATCGAGGGGGGGAGTATATGTCTCATGAATTTAATGCATTTCTGGCTAGTCGTGGGATAAAACACCAATGTACAGTGCCTTATACACCTCAGCAAAATGGTGTTGCTGAGAGGAAAAACAGGTCACTGACGGAAATGGCACAATGTATGGTCAAAAGTCAAGCTTTACCACATTCTTTTTGGCTTGAGTCCATCATGTGTGCCACTTATGTACTTAATAGGTGTCCTACGAAAGCTTTGCAGTCTATTACTCCATATGAAGCATGGCATGATAGAAATCCTTCTATTGAGCACATGCGTGTTTTTGGCTGTTTGGCATATGCTTTGGTGCCACAAGTGCAGCGCAGAAAAGTGGATGATAAGGCTGTCAAATGTATTTTTGTTGGTTATAGTGCTGAAAGCAAAGGTTACAGGTTGTATCATCCACAAACAAAACGTATTCTGGTTTCACGGGATGTAGTGTTTGTGGAAGACTCTGTTCAGCCCTTGTTGTCATGTACTAGAGACAGTAATGTAAGCTCACAGGACGTTTATGACACTTTGTTGCCTCTTTTCAGTGGTGGAAATACGAATGTAAGTTCCAATGAGGCAAATGTACAGCCTATGGGGGTTTCTGAAAATGTTTTAGAACAGCCTATTACTGATGCAGATGTACATGATGTACTTGATGAGGAAAGGGCTGAAAATGAGCAGGCTAGAGGTATGCCAAAATGGATGGTGCACAGTTTGCGTGACAGTAAATTGGATGCACCTTTGTCTAGTCGTACTCGTTCAGGCTCTCGCCATGCATCTTATGCATCAGATTGTTATGCTTTGGCTGTGTCTAGTTTACATGATGTATAGGAGCCTCTGTCTTTTGATGAAGCACAAAATTCAAAAAATTGGATGGTTGCCATGCAATCATAATATGATGCACTTATAGAAAATGACACATGGACTTTATGTGATTTGACTCCTGGCAAAAACGCCATTGGTACAAAGTGGGTTTACAAGTTGAAACGCAAGCCGGATGGTTAGATCCATCGCCATAAGGCTCGACTTGTTGCAAAGGGTTATGCACAGCAAAAAGACATAGATTATGAAGAGACGTTTTCTCCCACTTGTCGTATGACTACTGTGTGTTTTCTATGTGCATTGGTAGCTCATTTTGGTTGGTATGTACATCAATCAGACATTGTTACTGCTTTCTTGAATGGTGACATATTTGAGGAAGTTTATGTAACGCAGCCTCGCGGTTTTGTCATAAAAGAACAAGAGGACAAAGTGTGCAAATGTAACAAGGCTTTGTATGGGTTGAAGCAATCTCCTCGTGCTTGGTATGAGAAAGCTGACACTCATTTGGTCAAACAAGGCTTTCGTAAGAGTCCAACAGAAAGCACATTGTATGTAAAGCGTGAGGGTGATGTATTTCTCATCATGGTTCTTTATGTTGATGATTTGCTGATCACTGGACCAAATGAGAGACGTATTGTTGAATTTAAGGCTGATTTGAATGCTACTTTCAAGATGAAAGATTTGGGGCTGTTGCATCATTATTTGGGCATACAATTTAAGCAGTGTGATGGTGGTATTGCCTTGTGTCAGAAAAGCTACATAGAGACATTGCTATGTAAGTTTGGACTTGAGGATTGCAAACCTATTGCCACTCCCATGGAAATAGGTTTGAAGTTGAGTCTACATGATGCTGTCGATCCTGCTAATGTTACTCTTTACCAAACTGCTGTTGGCTGCCTCATTTATGTATGCAACACGAGGCCGGATATTCAGTTTGCACTCTCACAGGTCAACAAATTTATGCATAGCCCAGGGTCTAAGCATTGGCAGGCTGTCAAGAGGATTTTCCGCTACCTTAGTGGGACTTTACATCTTGGCTTGTTTTATCCCAAGGGGGGATCGTTTCCGCCAACCTTACATGCTTTTTTGGACTCAGATTGGGCTGGTTGTTTTGACACGTGAGTGTCCACAAGTGGTTTTTGTTTCATGCTTGACAGTTCATGTATATCATGGTTGAGAAAGAAGCAACCTACTGTGGCCACTTCAAGTTGTGAGGCTGAGTACAGGGCAGTCTTCACAGCTATGGTTGAGTGTGTATGGCTCATACGCCTTATGGCTGATTTGGGTGTTGGACAAGACACTGCCAACACTATCTACACTAACAGTCAGAGCGCATTGGCAGTTGCGAGGAACCCAGTTTTTCATGCTCGCACAAAGCACATTGAGGTGCATTACCACTATGTCAGGGAGAGGGTCTCAGCAGGAGAGATCAGCTTGGCTTATGTGCCAACACAGGACAACCTTGCAGATCTTTTCACAAAGGCATTGTCTCGTGAGAAGCTTGAAGCTTTCCACAAAGCTTGGGTCTTACTCCCTTTTGTGGACTGATCCTGTCCTCAGGCCATGGCACTTCCCTTTACTCATGTGCCAGCTCTCGTTCACCGCATCACTCCAGGGGGATTTGTTACCATATACATGTGGTAGTGATGTGTGTGAACACACTAGGACCGCTGGGGCATTTTTTCCCTCTTCAGGAGGTTTTTTCCCCCGTGCACTGTATATACGCCCATCACTCTAGGGCTATCTATCTTTCCATTGCACACTAAGTTATACACTCTCTATTGTGTGCCTTGAGCTTCCTTCGTCTTCTCCAAGCTATGTGTGTTTCTCTGCAACCCTAATTCCAACAAGGGAGAGATAGAGGGGAGAGGTAGAAATAGAAATAGAGAGAGAGAGAGAGAGAGAGAGAGAGAGAGAGAGAGAGAGAGAGAGAGAGAGAGAAATAGACGGAGGGAAAGGTAGAAGTAGGGAGAAGAAAATAGGGGGAGAGAAAGAGGGAGAGATATAGAAATAGGGAGAGAGGGACAGAGGGAGAGGGAGATGAAAATAGAAGCAAAAAGGTAGAAATAGAGAGAGAGATAGAGGAAGAGAGGGAGAGGTAGGATATGTAGTCGTATATGTGTATATGTGTGTGTGTGTGTGTGTGTGTGTGTGCATGTATACATGTGTGCATGTGCATGTATATAAATGCTAAGCTAGGGAGCATAGCACTCGATGGTTGAACACTTCCTCTTGGATATAGTCCGTTATGAATCATGGCGTTACTGTTTTTGATCCACTCATGCATGGATTACCGTAGCATACCCTTGGTTTTACCATGATTCAGAGTGTGATGATATCTAAAGGGTGCCCATTACACTATTAGCACTACTAGCTCTTACTTAGGTCTAATAGTATATGTGTATGCATTGTTGAGCTGTAGGCCTATGGAGGATGCAGTCGATGGGGAAGATGAGCCATGGAAAGGTGCTCGGCTTGTAGAGAAACGAGAGAGAGAGAGAGAGAGAGAGAGAGAGAGAGAGAGAGAGAGAGAGAGAGAGAGAGAGAGAGAGAGAGAAAACTTGATACTCAGCAAGATAAAAAAAGGACACTCTATGATTGATAATCATTTTTTATAAACACCTTACAATATAAATAGAAAACTTTGTCATGCATGACTTGACTTATCATTGAACCTACACTGCATGCTCTAAGGGACTATGCCCACCACAAGTATGGACGACTGAACCGGGCTTGCAAACCCAACATGCATGTAGATATTGCCTTTGTGAGTGTATGCATACTAAGTACATACATATGTTAAAGCTTGTATGTCTACATGTTAGGTATGTAGATTAGGTATATATTTCTTGTATGAATACTAAGTACATACATATGCTAACGCTTGTATGTCTACATGTTAGGTATGTAGATTAGGTATATATGTCTTATAGGAAGAGGGAGAGTGAAATAACCATAGAGATATAGAGGGAGAGAAGGAGAGGGGGATGGAAATAGAGGGAGAGAAAGGTGGACGTAGGGAGAGGGAGACAAGGAGAGGGATATATGTGTATTTATATATGCTAAAGATTGTATGTAGATTAGGTATGTATGTCCTAATACCTCTAAACACATCTCTTGTAGATGTTAAATGATAGACCATCTAGTGAGGATCATCCATCACATTCCTCCTTTAGTTGGTTCACGTCTCAAGTGGGTGCCCATCTAGGGTGGTCATCACCTCCGTTGGACCCTAGTTTTGAGGCGGTACGTCCAAACAATGGTCTTGCGCTTATTAGTACCTAGTTTTTTGTGAGCAAGGGTATAGAATTCTTCTCCTTATTTGTAAGCATGGCCCTCATGCACCTTTGGAGCCATTGGTGCATCCACACAAGTCCCTACACTGCCATGATCAGGGAGGAGGGACTCCATGGGCCCAGAGCGTCCCACCAACAACATCTCCTTCTACCTACGCTTCTTATTGGCCAACCCCCTTCCATCTAAGGTCCCTATATGGTTACCGGGACCCACCCCCTTGCATATGAGATACCTACAACATTACAGTTAGCTCCTGATTTGCTAGAGCATTGTTGCTAGAAGACCCTTTCCGCAAGTGGTCGGAAAGGGTCTTCTAGCAACACATGGTGGTGTTCATATCAGGGTAGCGCGGGTAGGCAGAGCGGAAGGGGATCTTGTTGGGATGCTTGCTTTGGTGGTGGAGAGGTAGACTCACTTGTTTTGGAGTATGCCACTCAACTGCAGAGGACAAGGATATGGATGTGTCTACGCTAGATCCGCATGGACAATACTATAGAGTAAAGTATGGTGGTGAGGTTGTCTTTGGAATCACACAGGGCAAGGCATTTTGGTGCCATCTAGGAACTCTTATACACTTGACATATGAGAATAGTTTTATAAAATTCAAAGACCAGGTGTCCGCTCATGCATGCTAAATTGAGGCAGCATTGCATGATTAATTTCCAAACGCCCTTGACCACCATTTCTCAACATAGTGACTGGAGAGGTATATAAAAACATTTCTAAAAAATAAACAATCAAGTGTACCATGCACCATGGCCAGCTAGATCAAAAATCCAGACTGCAGCTATCATGGTGGCATCATGACAAATGCAGAGTGGGAGTGGGCAATGCAGGAAAAGACTGACCAAGTTGCAATAGGCTTATCTCACAAACAACGCATGAAGATCGAGTTAGGAAAACTCCCACGCACTATGGTTCGAGAGGCAAAGCTTCCTAGAAAGATAAATATATAATGTTTTTTTAATTATGCAAGTTTGATTTAGAGGGTTTTTTAACTTACGAATCTTTTTTTGTTACCCTAAACTTAGAAAAATGTCACTCTGACGCGTTCCACTAGAGAGATGGTCAAGAGAGGCACACGGAGTTCGATACTTGGTGATGGTTGCTAGAAAATAATCACATCTCTCACGAGCGATTCAACTCTGCAGTCGGATCTTTGCAGCCGGTAAGGAGAATCCAATGAGTATTGTATTTGATTGTTTTTGGTTATTTACTGATTTATCTAATTTTTTTTTCAATTGGTATAGAGTCAGGGCGATAGAGCACATGTACCTATGGACGAGGAGGAGGAGGAGGAGAATTAGGAAGCGCCTTCTGGATATTTCTTACAAGTGCCCATGGGGCAAAAAACAATATGATAATTTGTAAATGGAACTCTTTGTAAACCAATGTTAGATTTGTTCTATGAAAGACAAAAATAAAGGTTCTCATTTTTTTAGTTTCTAGTTTCTTTGTTAAATCGCGGAAATACGGGTGGTTCTGGAGTTTTTCTCTTGTAGTGAGTGCACAATGGAAGCGTGGAAGCACGAGCTTGAAGATGGAGTAGAAGAAGAAGAGACACACATATCTGGTGGAATCCTATCATAATATTGACTAGGGTTTTGAGTCCTTATTAATTTTAGATATAATGAATGGTCTGTGTTAATGTTTGGCTACCTAGTACATTAGGACAAGCACATTGGACTTTATGACCCCAACAATATATTGTTTTAAATGTTTCAACAACTATTGGTTTGTTCTAATATATCTTCTTGTAATGCAGAGATCAACTAAAACTTGACAAAAAGTTTGTGATGCCCAATTAGAGCAAGAGTTTGGAGTGGGAGAGAGCCAAAAAGAAGTACTCACGGAAATGGCCAATCTATTATGACACGGATAGAATAAAGCATGATTAGGTTTTACTCTGGGAGGAGAGAGTTAAATAAGAGAGAGAAAGATAACCGTGAGAGAAAGAGAGAAGAAAGAATTCCCATTAACATCCTTGTCAAGGCCAAAGTTAGCCTATAGGACAATTTAGATACATCTTTGATTGCAATCCACTTTGGGTATCGCCAAAAAAGGAAAGTGCATGTACCAGCTAACTTCAAAGCTCTCATGACTCATGAGAGTTGTAGACTTAGTTGCAAAAGCCCTCTCCCTAGTCACCAGTAGTTTAGTGCTAGGCTATGGAGGGGGAAGCCTTAGCTAAACCATGGTGTTAGGGTTAGGGTTAGCGAGATAGATTAGGTTTAGGGTTATGCCAAGAGCAAGGGCATAGAGAGAGAGAGAGAGTATAGACACAATGATGATTGCTCAAAGTGAAAGAGATTCATGAGAAATTAGCCTCATAAATAGGTTTAGTGCTTTACAATTATTGGCTAGAGAAGGTGCATCATTTTCCTATTGGACCATGTCATCATGCCATGCATCCTAGTAGGCTAGGGGTGTTTCCCACGTGGGGCCACAAGTGTGGGCTTACCCCAACAATTGCCCCCTTAAGCCAAGCTTGGGGCACAATACAAAAGGTTTGATTTAGTTATGGTGGAGTAATTTAGGTTCTCACTCAACAATGGCCCCTTGAGAAGCTTAAGATTGCCCCTTGACTTGTTCACTCATCCCCTTCATATCATATCATTCATATAGAGTTTTTGATTTACTCCAAACCAAGAGATTCTGGTATACTCATTAATCGTGAGTTTTGTGTTTTCTCACAACCAAGGTTTTAGGTATTTTTATAACTTTGTGCCTCTAATGACCTACCAAAATTGAAATTTTTGGTTTACTCCCCAACCTTGGGTTTATATGGATTATCCAATATTCTATCATTCATAGGTTGGTCTTACTCGTATAGAGGCAGTGTCGAAAGCCTTCACAAATTATGGGAGAGAGTTGTGAATTGATTATTTCATTAATGCTTTGGGTTTTAATTAACTAATGAAGAGGGGTTATTGATTGTGCCCGCTTCACGGTCAAGCTTTTTCTTGATTGTCATGCCATTGATGTCATCATTTGATGTTGTCATCATCATTTTTGTCTGCACATTGTGGTCTCATTTGTCACAGATTGTATAATCATATCATTTTCTTCTTCATTGGTCCAAAATGTTAAGGATGTAGCCTTCATGTATGATGGTGTAAAATACGTGTACATTTCATGTTGTGTTTTGTGTGTGTGCATGATGATGGGAAGTCTTATTGTAAACTTGGTGTGTAGGTAGTGTCTAAAACTCGTGTGCAGTGTGCTTTTATGCAGTAATATAGCATATGTAGCATTGGTGCCTTTATATGTGCTTTCATTCACAAATGTTGCATACATTTTAATCATGGCATGTGTTTTCTTCCCTTGAAGTTCAACCTCTTCTTTTTCCCAACTCTTTGATTCCTTGGAGCGGTCTTAGAAATCAGGGTTTGACCCAATGCCAATGCTTAGATTCCATATAAAGAGAGTGAGCGACACTGTAGGGCTTGATGGATTTATGGTAGGAACAACGAGGCAGGGCCAAGTGGCTGGCGATGGTTGGAGCAAAGGGTGTCAAGAATTGAGCCGAGGATGGGGTAGTTATGGAAGCTGGAGTTGGGATGAGGGAGGTTGAGGGCTTGAGTAGAAGAAGTTTTTCAGGAAAGGAAGAAGGTGTTGATCAATGGGTGTAGGGTTGTTCGGGTTGTTGATAGTTGGGAATGGATGGCATGCGAGGGTTGTGGGACAAGAGGAAAGAAGCAGGTTGGTTCAAGCAGTGGCAACCCTACAAAGATCAGCAGTTGGGGTTGAAGAGATTGGAGGGTATTCAAGTCAGGTGAAAAATCAGGCTGAATGATGGGCTAAAATAGTGAGGGTGAGGCAAGAGAGTGAGCTAGAGATTCTTGTAATTCTTGAGCAAGAGATGTGCACAGTAGGTTGTGTGGTTTTGGTGCAGGTAGCATGGGCCAAGACTCGATTGATCGGAGGTAAGAGGTGGGTTGTTTGTCAAATTTGGGAAATTAGACAAGGTGCAACACGTGATATTCTATTAGTTTTTGACTTTAAAAGAAAACAAGGAGCCTTGTTTCCCTATTTAGTGTATTGTCCCACTTCCTTAACAAAAGAAGGTGAACGCTCAAAAATAAAGGGAGAGATGGCATAAAATGCCCACACACACATGCATGTAGACTAACTTTCTCAACTACATGCATGCCAAAAATTCATCATTTAAGCAATGGAACTTCCAAGCTAATTGAATATGATAGTGCTTATTAGTTCCAGCAATCTAGGGCTCGAATGAAAGACGTCCAAAAGGGATTTGCACACACACAAGTTTCAGAAGGTAATGATGCCTATAATGAGAGCGATGGGGCAATGAAGTAAGCTATAAATGAGCACAAAAAATTGAAATTGTACACACATGCAAGATTATTAAAAGGCCATTAATCACTAATCAATCAATTAAGAAGGGTAGTGGCTCATTGGTATTGCCAAGAGTGTGCCCAAGCCTAATCAATGATATGAATGATTAGGGGGAGAGAAAAGTTGGGGATCTTGGTGATTAGAATATGCTAATCACCTCCAAATCTCTGATACCACTTGTAGAGTTAGTTGGAAAAGAACTCTCCCTAATCACCAATGGTTTAGCCTTAGGATATGGAGGGTGGAGCCTTCGCTTAACCTTGGTGTCATGTTTAGGGTTAGAGAGATGGAGATTAGGTTTAGGGTTACTCCAAGAGCAAGGGCATAGAGAGAGAGAGAGTATAGACAGAATGATGATAGCTCAAAGTGCAACTGATTCATTAGAAAGTAGCCTTTTAAATAGGCTTAATGATTTACAATTATTGGTTATAGAGGTTGCATCCTTTTCCTATTGGAACATGTCATTATTTCATCCATCCTAGTAGACTAGGGGTGTTTCCCACGTGGTGTCACAAGTGTGGGATTACCCTAGCAAGTGTTAGATATTACAAATGGTAGAGATTCACCATGTGTATAATGTGACTAGATGTGTGAATGTGTCAAGTTCATGTCTTTGAAAAGGGAAGTGGAATCTTAAAGTCTCTGATCGTTTTCTTTGCTTCTACCTACTTGGGTTGTCTTCCCCCTTTTTAGGATTTTCATGGGATGGGGTGCTTGATGAATTCTTCTTCTTTTTTGGTCTTGATGATTGCTTTGCCCTTTTCCTTCTTGGGGCCGTATCGCTTTCAAAGGAAATAAGAGTATCACTTCCATACCTCTTCTTTGAAAGCTTTTGGTGCATCGCATCTTCTTTGGCAGTTTGGAGTGGAGGTTCTTCTAGCATTTCCTCCTCATTACACAAAGAGGTTCCTCTGTTGGAGGTCTCTCTAAGAAACCTCACATGAGCTCTTTCTTCTTGGGCAGTTGGTGGAACTTGAAGAGCTTGCATAGCTGGCTTAGAACCTCCACTTGCAAAGCGAGATTACCCATAGCTTCTTAAAGCTTGCCAACAAGATAGTTGAGAATTATCTAACCATTATTAGTGGTCACACATGGGCTAAATTTAAGTTGTCAATATTAATCATATCCACTTGACTATGTTGTGCCATGGTTAGGGTTCCTTTTATGTGTATGCTAGTCTTTCTTTGGCACCTTCAAACCTTAGTTGGTACTCCTCTTAACCCTTGAAAATCAACACTCAAGTATCCACATACACGGTTTAGAGTATTGTTAATTGCAAAGACTAGTGGAGAGGGTTTAACATTGCTAAGTTGACATTGGTTCCTCTCGAGCTTGCTAGTAGCTCAAAAATGGTTAAGCCATAGGAAAGTCCAAAAAGACTGCATCATTAAGACCATAGTCCTTGACAGTGTACCATGAACCCTACTTGAGCAGGCATGTAAACAGAGATAATAAATCTTTGTCCCGCTTACCCTATTTCAATGAGCAACTCCAACCTTTTGTAGATTAATCAAAGACCTCTCTTCCTAGGCAAGAAAAGAGAAACCAATAGCTCTGACACCAATGTCAAAGGACATAGTACTTCATGAAACCACGACAAAATTAATTGGTGTAGAGAGAGTGATTTCCTGAAGAGAATTGCTTAGAGGAGATGCATAGATTACGCAATGCTGAGTTCATAGAATCATTTACACAAAACAGATTCAATCATACAACATAACTTGAAGAGAAAGATAAAACTAAAATTGACAACTTATAGGGGATCAAATTTGCTTGGAGTCTGTCCCCCCTCCAAAAGGTCTTTCTATGACAATTCTCTCGAAGAGAGCTTTGATTACAATACATCCTTGTTCTTCTGTAGAGATTCCTTTGAGCCCATGAAGATGACAAGCTTCATGATTCAATCATTAACTTAATTTGACACAAGATGTAACCACTCTCTTTTCCAAGCCCTGAACACCTGAGCGGGGAGAAAGAGCTACGGGGAATGAGAGAGATGATCGTGAAGAAAAGTACTTTCTAAGAAAAGAGAGAATGTATTTTCTAGTATGCTTACTTTATGAGCAAAGCTTCAAGCATATCTAAAATAATAGAGAAGAAGAAGATCCTTCATGCATCTTCTTGCTTGGATTTGCATCCATAGCCAAGTTCTTGAGCAAGGTGGTCACCTCTTGAGCTTCCATATGTGTGTATGTGTGTGTGTGTGTGTGTGTGTGTGTGTGTGTGTGTGTGTGTGTGTGTGTGTGTGTGTGTGTGTGTGTGTGTGTGTGTGTGTGTGTGTGTGTGTGTGTGTGTGTGTGTATGAAAGAGAGAGAGATAGAGAGAGAGAGATAGAGAGAGAGAGATAGTTTTAACTATTAACAATATACATAACACATGAGATATTCTACAAAGACCTTGGCCTACAGATATAGTACAAAATCTTGTATTTCTTTCGACAGTATATCCAAAGAAAATACATCTTAGTTATAGGCCAATAAAGGGTAAGATGGTCCTCTTTAGTACAATAGTTACAAGTACAACACTTCATCTTCTTAATCAGTAGCCAAGGAGAGGACACCCTTACATGCATCCACAATAAGAAAGCAAACTTTTGGTTAGCTTGCAGACAGCATTGCAGGTAACTAGGGTGACCCAGTTGTCATCCATGTCACCGAGGTACCAAAAAAGAAAAAATCATGTTGCTAATAATCAAAGTGATAAGTAATTTTGTGTTTTCCATATGCTATATTTTTGTATGTTTCTAACAAAATATAAAATTTCTTGAAAAAACCATATAGTTTTAATTCAAGTCTAACTTTAATCTAAAGTAAAGTTTTAACAAGCTAGGACCTAGTTCTTTTACATCAATTGTGAAGTCATATTATGGTTCATTCCGACAATCTTAATTACCGACAAGAACAGCATGTTCATTTCAAAATTAATTTTAATATTAAAAAATTCCTCTAGAAAGCATATTTTCATGAGTTTAAGAGATTTTCATGAGTTTAAGCAATTTAAAAGTCATATTCCCTTTGAAACCAGCCAGGATATGCAGACAATCATCAGAAAAACCTTTTACAGAAACACATCCACCTGCCAGTTACAAGTCAGATTATGTCAGCCATCGCACCATGTATGTTAGCTTCCAAAGAATAGTGTAAGCCTTATACACCCAAGCTTCAACCAATACTCTCAAGCCGAACAAAGGGCCATAACAACCATAGTATTCTAGTCAGAAACCCCAACCAAAAATGTACATTTATCCACGATGTGTCAACAGTCTACTGCTGGTATAATTCCTAGCACATAAATAACCAGCAATTTGTGAACACTTTACTGTTGCAACCAACCATTACAACAAGAGTTAGTCAAGGGCAGACCATACAGTATTCCGACCATGCCAGCCGTTTGGTCAAAACAGCCAGCCATATCGGCCAGATAGCACCAAAAAAAAATCGATAGTTAGTAATTTTAATAGCGCTGCAATCATCCAGCAACACAAGTTAGTCAAGGATAACCCTCTAGTAACCCATCAAGCCACCCTTTCGGCCAACCAGTCCAGCCACACCGGCCAGGTATCATCAAAAATAAAAAATAATGAATAATGATAGGGTAGTAATATTATTATTGCAAAAAGAACTGCAAGACGTGGATCAACATAATCCATACAAAACCAACTTAATAGTTGGTATACACATCACCCTTTTGGACCTTCATATAGTCTGTACAGTTTTCGTACTCATTAGATGGCAAACAAAAAACCATTCTATCCCAAAGCTTGGCAAGGAACCCATCACCAAATCCCCTTAATCCTTTATGTAGAATATCCGAACATAGTCTAGCAAATGCTTATACAAATGGTTAAATACCATATCCCTCATCCAAAAGTAAGGCAAGGCTAAGAGTCAAGAAGAATCCCAAACCTTTGTACCAGTCAAAAAGAGATGGTCGGCACTATAGCCCGACAACCTGTTATAGAGTGTTGAATTTGATTCTCAAACCCTAAAATTCAAAATCACACAGTAGCCAGGATACAACTTAAGATCAGTTGACTGCATGATGCCTCTTTCTAGCCCAAAAAAAGCAATCGGCATTAGTGGATTACCTAACATAATCCCCAAAATATCATTTATAGAGTATAAGTCAAAGTAGAGAGAATAAAAGTAATGCACTGTTCATTCATTTCTGGATACCACAACCAAGGGAAAAGAGAGAAGACTACCCACACTAGCTGTAAGGTCCCCAACCCGCCTATACCGAGATCGGGATCGGATCTTTCATAGGTCTCTAGGTCTAATAAAAATCAGAGTCTCTAAACAAGAAAAATCCAAGGAATAGACCTTTACCATTGACAATGGCTTGGGTCTATAGCCTTAGAAGAAGACCTAGTCCTGTCTCGCAGCGGAAACGGGACAACGTATTAAAAGTCCAAAAAACTATTTCGGCCCTATAACTGCCACAATTGGGCTAAGGTATCCTCAACCAACACTTTTTCCCCCCTAACAGATGTGAGGGCACAGCCGCTGGTGGACTCCTCTTCCAAGTGAAGAAGATTTCTAAACGTTTTAGTGCGCAGGGATGGATAGTTACCTAACTAATCAGATCCACCCGTCCATGATTGACAACCTTAGTCAATCCCCACTTACCACCCCGCACTCACACAAGATTCATTTATCTTATTATTACATTGTTTTAACATTTAAAATACTGGTTTCTTTTAACGTTCCATCACAGTAATTCCTGGAAGACAACATTGAAAGCATTCTTTCAGAAAACAAACATCTTTAAACTTAAGACAGGGTACTGTCAATCAAAACATTATCCATAATAACCATGACCAGTACTCTTCTTGTCTCAAGACCACCTAAGGGTGAAAAACGGCACCCATTCCTTATTCAAATCCGGAGTGGATAAACCCCCACCCAAGGTTCCGGGTGCCCATACACCAAACCAGTTGCCCATACAACCGGGCGGCTCCCCTAGGATAAAAACGGTATCCTAACTTATGTAGAAAAATCAAGACATGACACGGAGTAGAAACTCATCGTTCATGGGGGTAACCGACTTAACCGTGGCTAGAAAGCCAATCATTATCATCAATTTATATCAAGGAGTCGGAGGTGTCTTGAGACAAGCTGTCTTAAGGATGATCAAACATATCTTTCCTAATTCAACCAGTTTTAACCCAAACAATTCTTTCCTATATTATAAACAAATGCACGCTGGAAGTTACCTTCAGTTTTCAGCCAATTTATCCTTCTTACGTATGCAATGCTAACTTATAAAAGAACTTAAACTAATTAAAGACTTAATTGAATAATGGGAACCCACCTGGGATTGATTGGCCATCTGTTGTTGCGCTGGCGCCTGAAGACTCTCCTTCGTAGGCCTACTACTAGGCCCGGCTTCGTCGTCATGCGATGCTCTAATTCGTTTTGGAGCTACGTTCTCATCATCAGATGTAGGATTTGCTCGGGTCCTTTTTGGTATCATAACTTCTTATCCTTATAAAAAGGACGTCTAATTATTAGGTAAATAGTTCAAAATCTAGACTTAACCTTTGTATTTAACCGTAACCCATCCAAGGTTAAATTTATAGTCTTAATTGATAAATTCTTGACCTAGTAATTTCTTATTTGTCTATATAAGCATGATAACTTCTTACACCGTTTCCCTAAGGGTCTTTCTCCTAATTTTCCTATCAACTTTTAAGCTAATAATTTACTTGTTTTGGGCTTAATATTTATTGTATTTAATTTCTCATAAAGATTTCATTTCCTTAACTTGATATCATAGGTTTGCACTTACTATAATTTTTCTAAAAACTTTTAACCACAAGTCTATTTATTTTAATTAATCATTTGCTCAAAATAAGACTTTTGGTCAATTATGACTTACTAACCTCACTAATTAACTATGGTATAATTACCACAAGTAGATAAGGATATTTTTGAACTCTGGTAATTATCTTATTATTTTATAACTTAATTATATAATTTTCATCTTCAATTTTGAGCTAAAAATAGTATAATTTGACTTAGATAAATATCTATACTACTTTTCTAACCTTGAAACAATTATCACGGCCTCTTTACCTTATAACATAGCTCTAATAAATAGCATGTAATCATATAGCATGATTTACTAATTTCACTCTTTAATTTTTTAGCTAAAAATAGTGTAATTTGAGTTAGATAAATACCTATACTACTTTTCTAACCTTGGCATAATTATCACGGCCTCTTCACCCTATAATATAGCTCTGATAAATAGCATATAATCATATAACATGATTTACTAATTTCCCTCTTTAGACTTTAGATAAAAATAGTGTAATTTGACTAAGATAAATATCTATACTACTTTTTTAACCTTGTCATAATTATCACGGCCTCTTTACCCTACAATATAGCTTTGATAAATAGACTATAATCATATAACATGATTTACTAATTTCCCTCTTTAGATTTTAGCTAAAAATAGTGTAATTTGACTTAGATAAATATCTATACTACTTTTCTAACCTTGTCATAATTATCACGGCCTCTTTATCCTACAATATAGCTCTGATAAATATCATGTAATCATATAGCATGATTTACTAATTTCCCTCTTTAGTTTTTAGCTAAAAATAGTGTAGTTTTACTTAGATAAATATCTACACTACTTTTCTAACCTTGGAATAATTATCACGGCCTCTTTATCCTATAATATAGCTCTGATAAATAGCATGTAATTATAGTGCATGATTTACTAATTTCCCTTATTTAATTTATGTGGTCAAAAGTTTTTAAGAAAATTAATTTCCCCCTTTAATTTACCCCTAAAAATAGCGTAATTCCACTAAGATAATTAGTTAAACTAATTATCTAAGATTAGAATAATTATCACAAGTTATCTAACATCTAATAAACCTACAATAAATAACTCAATTCAATTTGAACTTATTTACTAATTTCCCTTATTTAATTTGTCCAAACAATAGAGTAATTCTGCTTAAGTAATTAGCTACATTAATTTTTTGGGCTTATCCCAATTATTAAGGGTTTTTGAACACCTAATTAACCATTGGTAATTATATGGAAGTGTTTAAATTCCTTTTACTAATTTCTCCTATTGAAATGTCTAAAAAATCATAGTATTTTAGTTAAAGTAATTAGCTGAATTAACTTTCTGAACTTATCCTAATTATCACAGGTACTTGAACACTTAAATAACCACTGATAATTATATGAAAGCATTTGAATTCCATTTACTAGTTTCCCCTATTAAAATTGCTCAAAAAACCTGGTATTTTATTTATAATAATTAGCTAAATTAACTTTTTGGACTTCTCCTAATTATCACGGGCTAATGAACACCTAATTAACCACTGATAATTATATGGAAGCATTTGAATTCCATTTACTAATTTCCCCTATTAAAATTGCTCAAAAAATAGGGTATTTTAGCTAAAATAATTATCTAAATTAACTTTCTGAACTTCTCCTAATAATCACGGGTTATTGAACACCTAATTAACTACTGATAATTATATGGAAGCATTTTAATTCCATTTACTAATTTCCCCTATTAAAATTGTTCATAAAAAACATAGTAATTATGCCTAATTAATTAGCTAGATTAATTATCTGAGCTTCTCCTAATTATCACAGGTTCCTTAACACCTAATTAATCATTGATAAATGTATCTCAACAATTGAAATCAATTTACTAATTTCCCCTATTTAAATTGGTCAAAAAACAGAGTAAGTCTACCTAATTAAATTAGGAAAATTACTCAGAAAATTATAGGATAATTTTCCTAACTTAATGCCTATCTAATGCAACTCTGATAATTACCTCATCTTAATCTAAGCTTAATTAATATATTTATCATTAATTCATGATTAATTTGGCTAATTTCAGTTGTAATATGATAGGATAATTAATTAGCTTAATATTACTAAGCTTAATTACAATAATCAACAGAGATTAATTAATTTAAAGAGGTTTAAGGAGCATGCATAGGCCTAATCTTTGATTTATTAACAATGTATCTTAATCTAACCTTGCTAATTAAGAAGGATTACGTTAATTACCGTTAGGGTTAATCAATTAGATATTAAACTCTAATGATTTTTGCGTAGTGTTCTCTCTAGATGAGAGAGAGAGTAGCAAGGCTCCGAGTCTGTCTAAAATGTGAAGCTAGGGGTCCTATTTATAGTTTTCTGGCACTCATAAGCTCTCACCGGCTGAAAAAGGCAGCTGCTTAAAGTTCAAGCAGCCCCCAGCAAGTCAAAAAACAACCCCTGCTACTAAATGAGTCCCTGGCAGGTCAGTGATGACCCTCCCATTACCTGCCAGCTTTTAAAATGTCAATTTTGCTATAATTTGACCTTTTTTTGCTTAATTGGTAAATATCTGGGAGACCTTTAATTTATAAAGTCTATGCTTAAATGATTACTGTAACCCTTCAATTTTTCTATTTTACTCAATTCACAGTGTAAACTTCCAGGGGTCATAACTATGCCAGTTTTTATCGGAATTCAATTCTGAAAATTTCTAGCCCGGGGTTTGCTGTGCTTAAGATTCCAAAAATACCAATATTTGCCATGGTCGGACAATTCTACATTGCTTTTTCAATAATCATATCAGTTTGATTAAGCTTATACAACCTTTAAGGTTTCAGTAACTGGAAACCTTACAATCACCCCAACTTAAGAATTTGAGATGTCCTCATCTCAACCAAAATTGGAAAAATCTTTGAAAAGAGAAATTCATCCTCCACAAGTGGCATCTTCGAAGGGATAACCTTTCCACTTTATCAAATGTTACTGATTATTCTAAGAGTTCTTTCCAGTTTCTGGTTGGAGTTACTTGCTAGCCAAACTTTTCTCGAGAAACTCTTAGTGTTGAGCCCATCTTAAAAACCTTTACAAACCATTTGCATCATCTCAAAAACCAGGTTAAATCAATTCTATAAAAGATCCATAAATTCACCTTGTCAACATGAACGCGCTCGATCTAACTGACCATTCAAAGCAATTAACGTTCGACAAGTATCATGTATTTCAGCTTTGCCAATCTGAACGCGCTCGGCGTGTTCTTGCCATTCTGAGCAATCTGCGTTCGGCACAAGCTTCTACTGTTGCACCAGAGATACCCCCTCTGTGCTCTAACCTGGTTGACCAACAATATGTAAAGGGTTTTAAGAAGTATCATACCAAGAGTTCTTTTGGACTTCCTATTAGTTTCGTACCTTAATACTTTCAAGTCTATGTTATTTTTCTAAGGAAGGCTATCGTGTGCATAAGAATGTGAGTTGGTTTCTTGATAACTATCTCATTTCTAAGATTCGATTTTTTCCTTCCTAACCAGAACCTATTTATCATTTGCTAGATCTACCCTTAATTTATTGATTGAATACTTTGGATTCATTAAGTAATTTTGGAGAAGAAAATCATGTATACCCTTATAATATATAAGTAACTCAAGTTTTTACATTATTGATTTATAGTGGTTTACAAAGCTCTAAGATTGCTAACTATGGCCAAGCTAGTGGCTCTTTTATCTTCTTCTTTTTTTAAATTCACAGGGTTGGTTCTCCTATGATTGCATAACATTTGGCTCCTCTTACTCTTACTTTACCTCGTCCTCCATTTCTACCTCCTCTTAGATTATCTCCTTGATTTTGAGGAATGGCTCTAGCAGTAATTCGAGGGTTTTGTTTTTCTGGAAAACTATTTCTATAGTGCCCTATTTCATTGCATCCATAGCACCTAACATTTGGGAAGATCTATTCTCAGTTCACTGCTGCAGCTACTCCATGTTGTTGATATCCCTGGTTGGAATTTTTCCTTGGCTCTTCCCCTAAAGTTACTTCAGCTGCAAGAGGCTTAGCCCTGAGAAGGTTGGTTCTTGTAGAGTTGGTTCCTTCAGCTGCAAGAGGCTTAGCCCTGAGAAGGGCATCCTGTATTGATGTATGCCTCATGGCTTGGATCCATACCTCTGCATCTCGTTCCACATTGACCCCATTTCCTTTGAAGTTGGGGGGTTGCACTTGTTTGAGAAGAAACAAGCACGGTATAAAGAACAAAAGCAGGTATCTACAGGGTTTCGTAAGATCGATGGATTGGCAATTTAAAGACTTATGACACGGCTAGTATTTAACTTCAGAATAGACACAAGATCAAGATATTCAATTCAAAAGACTTGGTTCTTTATTTATAAGGTGAATATTTACAAGGATAGCCTTACAAAAGAGCCTTAGGTATCTCATCCTAACTTGTTGTAAATTTTTGCGGCCTTTAAAGGATCCGCATAGCTGGCTGATTTGGAATATGGTGATACAAACGATAAGTGTTTGTAGTTAGATTTCTACCATCTTCTAACTGATTGGTATAATAGTTCTTATACTCATTGGAAATTGGAAAGTAAATTATAAGATCCAAATTCTTAGGGGTGTTCTGAGAAAAAGTTCTGATTCTTCGATATGGAATTATCTCCACCACTTTATCCCATACCCATTCATTCAGGGGTTTCCCCGTGCCTCTTGGATAAGTGGGAACAGTGATACTCGAGTTTATACCCAAAAAGTAGTACAACTGAACCACTCTCAATTCCTCAGCCCAGCGTAGTTTCTTTAAATCCGTGGTAAGACATCCCAGCTTCCAAGTACTGATGTAATAAGTCCCGCCTTCATTGCTCCATTCAAGCTCCCAGCCTTTATCTATCCCAATCGAATGAGGAGTGTGAGCCTTCATCAGTAGCTCCATCATGCTTCGTCGAAAAAAATAGTTTGGAGAACGACAAGCACTCTCATAAATGATCTCAAAGACTTGGAATTAGCGATATTCAATCACAGGATCTTCCTGAATTGTCGACGCATAAGCCTTTGGTTAGTTAACCAAATTTATTTATTTTTCTATAATATATATTTTTTTTAATATTTTCAGACAGTACGAAATTTTTCCAAACTAACCCAAGCTCTGAAACCTAGGCTCTGATACCACTTGTAAGATCCCCAACCCACCTATACCGAGATCGGGATCGGATCTTTGACAGGTCTCTAGGTCTAATAAAAATCAGAGTCTCTAAACAAGAAAAATCCAAGGAATAGACCTTTACAATTGACAATGGCTTGGGTCTATAGCCTTAGAAGAAGACCTAGTCCTGTCTCGCAGCGGAAATGGGACAACGTATTAAAAGTCCAAAAAACTATTTCGGCCCTATAACTGCCACAATTGGGCTAAGGTATCCTCAACCAACGCTTTTTTCCCCCTAACAGATGTGAGGGCACAGCCGCTGGTGGACTCCTCTTCCAAGTGAAGAAGATTTCTAAACGTTTTAGTGCGCAGGGATGGATAGTTACCTGACTAATCAGATCCACCCGTCCATGATTGACAACCTTAGTCAATCCCCACTTACCACCCCGCACTCACACAAGATTCATTTATCTTATTATTACATTGTTTTAACATTTAAAATAATGGTTTCTTTTAACGTTCCATTACAGTAATTCCTGGAAGACAGCATTGAAAGCATTCTTTCAGAAAAAAAACATCTTTAAACTTAAGACAGGGTACTTTCAATCAAAACATTATCCATAATAACCATGACCAGTAATCTTCTTGTCTCAAGACCACCTAAGGGTGGAAAACGGCACCCATTCCTTATTCAAATCCGGAGTGGATAAACCCCCACCCAAGGTTCCGGGTGCCCATACACCAAACCAGTTGCCCATACAACCGGGCGGCTCCCCTAGGATAAAAAAGGTATCCTAACTTATGTAGAAACATCAAGACATGACACGGAGTAGAAACTCATCGTTCATGGGGGTAACCGACTTAACCGTGGCTAGAAAGCCAATCATTATCATCAATTTATATCAAGGAGTCGGAAGTGTCTTGAGACAAGCTGTCTTAAGGATGATCAAACATATCTTTCAAAATTCAACCAGTTTTTACCCAAACAATTCTTTCCTATATTATAAACAAATGCACGCTGGAAGTTACCTTCCGTTTTCAGCCAAGTTATCCTTCTTACGTATGCAATGCTAACTTATAAAAGAACTTAAACTAATTAAAGACTTAATTGAATAATGGGAACCCACCTGGGATTGATTGGCCATCTGTTGTTGCACTGGCGCCTGAAGACTCTCCTTCGTAGGCCTACTACTAGGCCCGTTTCATCGTCATGCGATGCTCTAATTCGTTTTGGAGCTACGTCCTTATCATCAGATGTAGGATTTGCTCGGGTCCTTTTTGGTATCATAACTTCTTATCCTTATAAAAAGGACGTCAAATTATTAGGTAAATTGTTCAAAATCTAGACTTAACCTTTGTATTTAACCGTAACCCATCCAAGGTTAAATTTATAGTCTTAATTGATAAATTCTTGACCTAGTAATTTCTTATTTGTCTATATAAGCATGATAACTTCTTACACCGTTTCCCTAAGGGTTTTCTAAGCTCTCCTAACTTTCTTATAATTTTCTATATCTTTCTCCTAATTTTCCTATCAACTTTTAAGCTAATAATTTACTTGTTTTGGGCTTAATATTTATTGTATTTAATTTCTCATAAAGATTTCATTTCCTTAACTTGATATCATAGGTTTGCACTTACTATAATTTTTCTAAAAACTTTTAACCACAAGTCTATTTATTTTAATTAATCATTTGCTCAAAATAAGACTTTTGGTCAATTATGACTTACTAACCTCACTAATTAACTATGGTATAATTACCACAAGTAGATAAGGATATTTTTGAACTCTGGTAATTATCTTATTATTTTATAACTTAATTATATAATTTCCATCTTCAATTTTCAGCTAAAAATAGTATAATTTGACTTAGATAAATATCTATCCTACTTTTTTAACCTTAAAATAATTATCACGGCCTCTTTACCCTATAACATAGCTCTGATAAATAGCATGTAATCATATAGCATGATTTACTAATTTCACTCTTTAAAGTTTTAGCTAAAAATAGTGTAATTTGAGTTAGATAAATACCTATACTACTTTTCTAACCTTGGCATAATTATCACGGCCTCTTTACCCTATAATATAGCTCTGATAAATAGCATATAATCATATAACATGATTTACTAATTTCCCTCTTTAGACTTTACATAAAAATAGTGTAATTTGACTTAGATAAATATCTATACTACTTTTCTAACCTTGTCATAATTATCACGGCCTCTTTACCCTACAATATAGCTCTGATAAATAGACTATAATCATATAACATGATTTACTAATTTCCCTCTTTAGATTTTAGCTAAAAATAGTGTAATTTGACTTAGATAAATATCTATACTACTTTTCTAACCTTGTCATAATTATCACGGCCTCTTTACCCTACAATATAGCTCTGATAAATAGACTATAATCATATAACATGATTTACTAATTTCCCTCTTTAGATTTTAGCTAAAAATAGTGTAATTTGACTTAGATAAATATCTATACTACTTTTCTAACCTTGTCATAATTATCACGGCCTCTTTATCCTACAATATAGCTCTGATAAATAGCATGTAATCATATAGCATGATTTACTAATTTCCCTCTTTAGTTTTTAGCTAAAAATAGTGTAGTTTGACTTAGATAAATATCTACACTACTTTTCTAACCTTGGAATAATTATCACGGCCTCTTTACCCTATAATATAGCTCTGATAAATAGCATGTAATTATAGTGTATGATTTACTAATTTCACTTATTTAATTTGTGTGGTCAAAAGTTTTTAAGAAAATTAATTTCCCCCTTTAATTTACCCCTAAAAATAGCGTAATTCCACTAAGATAATTAGTTAAACTAATTATCTAAGATTAGCATAATTATCACAGGTTATCTAACATCTAATAAACCTACAATAAATAACTCAATTCAATTTGAACCTATTTACTAATTTCCCTTATTTAATTTGTCCAAACAATAGAGTAATTCTGCTTAAGTAATTAGCTACATTAATTTTCTGCGCTCGGCGTGTTCTTGCCATTCTTAGCAATCTGCGTTCGGCACAAGCTTCTACTATTGCACCAGAGATACCTCCTCTGTGCTCTAACCTGGTTGACCAACAATATGTAAAGGGTTTTAAGAAGTATCATACCAAGAGTTCTTTTGGACTTCCTATTAGTCTCGTACCTTAATACTTTCAAGTCTATGTTATTTTTCTAAGGAAGGCTATCGTGTGCATAAGAATGTGAGTTGGTTTCTTGATAACTATCTCATTTCTAAGATTCGATTTTTTCCTTCCTAACCAGAACCTATTTATCATTTGCTAGATCTACCCTTAATTTATTGATTGAATACTTTGGATTCATTAAGTAATTTTGGAGAAGAAAATCATGTATACCCTTATAATATATAAGTAACTCAAGTTTTTACATTATTGATTTATAGTGGTTTACAAAGCTCTAAGATTGCTAACTATGGCCAAGCTAGTGGCTCTTTTATCTTCTTCTTTTTTTTTAATTCACAGGGTTGGTTCTCCTATGATTGCATAACATGTGGCTCCTCTTACTCTTACTTTACCTCGTCCTCCATTTCTACCTCCTCTTAGATTATCTCCTTGATTTTGAGGAATGGCTCTAGCAGTAATTCGAGGGTTTTGTTTTTCTGGAAAACTATTTCTATAGTGCCCTATTTGATTGCATCCATAGCACCTAACTTTTGGGAAGATCTATTCTGAGTTCACTGCTACAGCTACTCCATGTTGTTGATATGGTTGGAATTTTTCCCTGGCTCTTCCCCTAAAGTTACTTCAGCTGCAAGAGGCTTAGCCCTGAGAAGGTTGGTTCTTGTAGAGTTGGTTCCTTCAGTTGCAAGAGGCTTAGCCCTAAGAAGGGCATCCTGTATTGATGTATGCCTCATGGCTTGGATCCATACCTCTGCATCTTGTTCCACATTGACCCCATTTCCTTTGAAGTTGGGGGGTTGCACTTGTTTGAGAAGAAACAAGCACGGTATAGTGAACAGAAGGAGGTATCTACAGGGTTTCGTAAGATCGACGGATTGGAAATTTAAAGACTTATGACACGGCTAGGATTTAACTTCAGAATAGACACAAGATCAAGATATTCAATTCAAAAGACTTGGTTCCTTATTTATAAGGTGAATATTTACAAAGATAGCCTTACAAAAGACCCTTAGGTATCTCATCCTAACTTGTTGTAAATTTTTGCGGCCTTTAAAGGATCCGCATAGCTAGCTGATTTGGAATATGGTGATACAAACGATGAGTGTTTGTAGTTAGGTTTCTACCATCTTCTAACTGATTGGTATAAAAGTTCTTATACTCATCGGAAATTGGAAAGTAAATTATAAGATCCAAATTCTTAGGGGTGTTCTGAAAAAAAGTTCTGATTCTTTGATATGGAATTATCTCCACCACTTTATCCCATACCCATTCATTCAGGGGTTTCCCCGTGCCTCTTGGATAAGTGGGAACAGTGATACTCGAGTTTATACCCAAAAAGTAGTACAACTGAACCACTCTCAATTCCTCAGCCCAGCGTAGTTTCTTTAAATCCGTGGTAAGACATTCCAGCTTCCAAGTACTGGTGTAATAAGTCCCGCCTTCATTGCTCCATTCAAGCTCCCATCCTTTATCTATCCCAATCGAATGAGGAGTGTGAGCCTTCATCAGTAGCTCCATCATGCTCCGTCGAAAAAAATAGTTTGGAGAACGACAAGCACTCTCATAAATGATCTCAAAGACTTGGAATTAGCGATATTCAATCACAGGATCTTCCTGAATTGTCAACGCATAAGCCTTTGGTTAGTTAACCAAATTTATTTATTTTTCTATAATATATATATATTTTATATATTTTCAGACAGTACGAAATTTTTCCAAACTAACCCAGGCTCTGAAACCTAGGCTCTGATACCACTTGTAAGGTCCCCAACCCGCCTATACCGAGATCGGGATCGGATCTTTGACAGGTCTCTAGGTCTAATAAAAATCAGAGTCTCTAAACAAGAAAAATCCAAGGAATAGACCTTTACCATTGACAATGGCTTAGGTCTATAGCCTTAGAAGAAGACCTAGTCCTGTTTCGCAGCGGAAACGGGACAACGTATTAAAAGTCCAAAAAACTATTTCGGCCCTATAACTGCCACAATTGGGCTAAGGTATCCTCAACCAACGCTTTTTTCCCCCTAACAGATGTGAGGGCACAGCCGCTGGTGGACTCCTCTTCCAAGTGAAGAAGATTTCTAAACGTTTTAGTGCGCAGGGATGGAGAGTTACCTAACTAATCAGATCCACCCGTCTATGATTGACAACCTTAGTCAATCCCCACTTACCACCCCGCACTCACACAAGATTCATTTATCTTATTATTACATTGTTTTAACATTTAAAATAATGGTTTCTTTTAACGTTCCATCACAGTAATTCCTGGAAGACAGCATTGAAAGCATTCTTTCAGAAAAAAAACATCTTTAAACTTAAGACAGGGTACTGTCAATCAAAACATTATCCATAATAACCATGACCAGTACTCTTCTTGTCTCAAGACCACCTAAGGGTGAAAAACGGCACCCATTCCTTATTCAAATCCGGAGTGGATAAACCCCCACCCAAGGTTCCGGGTGCCCATACACCAAACCAGTTGCCCATACAACCGGGCGGCTCCCCTAGGATAAAAACGGTATCCTAACTTATGTAGAAACATCAAGACATGACACGGAGTAGAAACTCATCGTTCATGGGGGTAACCGACTTAACCGTGGCTAGAAAGCCAATCATTATCATCAATTTATATCAAGGAGTCGGAGGTGTCTTGAGACAAGCTGTATTAAGGATGATCAAACATATCTTTCCTAATTCAACCAGTTTTAACCCAAACAATTCTTTCCTATATTATAAACAAATGCACGCTGGAAGTTACCTTCCGTTTTCAGCCAATTTATCCTTCTTACATATGCAATGCTAACTTATAAAAGAACTTAAACTAATTAAAGACTTAATTGAATAATGGGAACCCACCTGGGATTGATTGGCCATCTGTTGTTACGCTGGCGCCTGAAGACTCTCCTCCGTAGGCCTACTACTAGGCCCGCTTCATCGTCATGCGATGCTCTAATTCGTTTTGGAGCTACGTCCTCATCATCAGATGTAGGATTTGCTCGGGTCCTTTTTGGTATCATAACTTCTTATCCTTATAAAGGGGACGTCAAATTATTAGGTAAATTGTTTAAAATCTAGACTTAACCTTTGTATTTAACCGTAATCCATCCAAGGTTAAATTTATAGTCTTAATTGATAAATTCTTGACCTAGTAATTTCTTATTTGTCTATATAAGCATGATAACTTCTTACACCGTTTCCCTAAGGGTTTTCTAAGCTCTCCTAACTTTCTTATTATTTTCTATATCTTTTTCATTTACTAATTTTCCTTATTTAATTTGTCCAAACAATAGAGGAATTCCGCTTAAGTAATTAGCTACATTAATTTTCTGGGCTTATCCTAATTATCACGGGTTTTTGAACACCTAATTAACCATTGGTAATTATATGGAAGTGTTTAAATTCCTTTTACTAATTTCCCCTATTAAAATGTCTAAAAAACCAGAGTATTTTAGTTAAACTAATTAGCTGAATTAACTTTCTGAACTTATCCTAATTATCACAGGTACTTGAACATTTAAATAACCACTGATAATTATATGAAAGCATTTGAATTCCATTTACTAATTTCCCCTATTAAAATTGCTCAAAAAACCTGGTATTTTATTTATAATAATTAGCTAAATTAACTTTTTGGACTTCTCCTAATTATCATGGGCTAATGAACACCTAATTCACCACTGATAATTATATGGAAGCATTTGAATTCCATTTACTAATTTCCCCTATTAAAATTGCTCAAAAAATAGGGTATTTTAGCTAAAATAATTATCTAAATTAACTTTCTGAACTTCTCCTAATAATAACGGGTTATTGAACACCTAAGTAACTACTGATAATTATATGGAAGCATTTTAATTCCATTTACTAATTTCCCCTATTAAAATTGTTCATAAAAAACATAGTAATTATGCCTAATTAATTAGCTAGATTAATTATCTGAGCTTCTCCTAATTATCACAGGTTCCTTAACACCTAATTAATCATTGATAAATGTATCTCAACAATTGAAATCAATTTACTAATTTCCCTATTTAAATTGGTCAAAAAACAGAGTAATTCTACCTAATTAAATTAGGAAAATTACTCAGAAAATTATAGGATAATTTTTCTAACTTAATGCCTATCTAATGCAACTCTGATAATTACCTCATCTTAATCTAAGCTTAATTAATATATTTATCATTAATTCATGATTAATTTGGCTAATTTCAGTCGTAATATGATAGGATAATTAATTAGCTTAATATTACTAAGCTTAATTACAATAATCAACAGAGATTAATTAATTTAAAGAGGTTTAAGGAGCATGCATAGGCCTAATCTTTGATTTATTAACAATGTATTTTAATCTAACCTTGCTAATTAAGAAGGATTACGTTAATTACCGTTAGGGTTAATCAATTAGAGATTAAACTCTAATGATTTATGTGTAGTGTTCTCTCTAGATGAGAGAGAGAGTAGCAAGGCTCCGAGTCTGTTTAAAATGTGAAGCGAGGGGTCCTATTTATAGTTTTCTGGCACTCATAAGCTCTCACCGACTTGAAAAGGCAGTTGCTTGAAGTTCAAGCAGCCCCCAGCAAGTCAAAAAACGACCCTTGCTGCTAAATGAGTCCCTGGCAGGTCAGTGATGACCCTCCCATTACCTGCCAGCTTTTAAAATGTCAATTTTGCTATAATTTGATCTATTTTTGCTTAATTGATAAACATCTTGTAAATATCTGGGAGACCTTTAATAAAGTCTATGCTTAAATGAGTACTGTAACCCTTCAATTTTTCTATTTTACTCAATTCACAGTGTAAACTTCCAGGGGTCATAACTATGCCAGTTTTTATCGGAATTCAATTTTGAAAATTTCTAGCCCAAGGTTTGTTGTGCTTAAGATTCCAAAAATACCAATATTTGCCATGGTCGGACAATTCTACATTGCTTTTTCAATAATCATATCAGTTTGATTAAGCTTATACAACCTTTAAGGTTTTAGAAACTGGAAACCTTACACTAGCTAGGGACAGCAAATACTACCACTTTCATCCTCCTACTGTAAGGCAATTCTAAGAAGCAACCCAAAACTTTATCTAATGTGATAAAGGACAGTCACCCAACTTACTAGTTGGTAAAAACACAAAACCCAGTCGGCAAAGGCTAGGGCCAGCCGAGGAAAGCTTATCCTACCCTATATCAAAGAACATCAATGAGCCAATCACCTATCCCATAATCACAACATAATGGAACATCCGAAACCACACAACCTTTGTTTAGTCGAAGGCCCAGTCGGCAACTGCTACGGCCAGCATAGAACACCCCAATAACAAGGATACATCCTAAGAGTAGTTAAGTGCATAATGCCTATTTCTATCCTTTCAATAGTTCCATTACCAAACCAAATCGGTCATCAGAATATGCTTCAGCCAAAAGCAACTCATAAGGCCACTCCATCCTATCCATCAACCAGTTGTAAGACAAACTTAGTAATCAAGGGTAAGCATCCCAACCTTACCATATTCGGCAACATTGATGTCCAAGCGAGTGGACAGGGGGGTTAAAAGAGGTGAGCTCATGGAAAACTGCCCTTTTTATCTCTCTCAAGTGCCCAAGTTTGAAAATCCAGCTCTCTCTCTCTCTCTCTCTCTCTCTCTCTCTCTCTCTCTCTCTCTCTCTCTCTCACACACACACACACACACACACACACACACACACACATGTGTGTGCACACACATACATATGGAAGCTCAAGAGGTGACCTCCTTCCTCAGGAACTTGGCTATGGATGTAATCCAAGCACGTAGATGCACAAAAGATCTTTCTCTTCTTATCTATGATTCTAGATATGTGGGACGCATGTCTAACCTCACCATCCTATCTTATTGCAATATTAGCGAGAACCACGATAAAATTGTCAATCCATGGGACGAAGCGGACTCGACTAGTGCATAGAGGCTACAAGAGGTTGTCAATCTCTCGGAAAACAACTAACGACTTGCATCTAACTCAAGCTACACTCAAGTGACTGAAATCACCAAAAGACAATCGCTCATCGGCAAACAAATCACATCTGTTACAGCATCAAACAACATCCAAACGTAACAAAAATTCTAGGACATGTTTATAATACCTAAGCACACATGCATATGGTCTCAAACCCCACTTTAGGTCAAGTTCCAAAATTGCGATTATTAACAGCAGTGGATTTTTGACCTAGTCATTTTCGACCTAGAATGCATCTAAATGATTAGCAATGATGCCCCAATACCCCACGTATGCTTAGTTTTTTATTTGAAAGTGTAAAATCCTAGTTATATTTAAATTAGGCCACGGGTCGGCGACGCCAAAAGCTACGAAATACTGTGAACCGCTTATGTCAATGCCTAGAGCTCTTACCTGTGGTTGCATTGCAACAAACACAATCGCAATGTGACAACCGGAGAGGGAATAGGAAGCGCGAGAAGGAGAGGAGTGAGCGTCGTTAGCTCATGCTATGTATTTCTTATCCAAAAACTTACAAAAATTGGCTTTTATACCTTAGCCAAGATTTTTGGGTGGTCAAAACTGATAATCTGGGGTTCTACCAAAGCTGGGAAATGAGTGGCTGATTCAATCTGGAAGCTTGTAGCCCCAGCTCATTGATTACAAAGTTTATCTGAGAAAATAAGAGTTACAATATTCTCGATTTATCAAAATAATAAATGTTTTACAAAGAGAACTCCACAAAATGGTGTCCGTGTTAGCTTGCTGCTAACATTCCCCCCCTCCTCGTCTGTGTCGTCCCTTGACACAACTTTATGGGCTGAAATAGTCTTCGGGTTGACGGCTGGCGAGGTGGTCTTATACGCCTCCAGTGCCTTTTGGTATCTGATTTTTTGTTCTTTTTCGGGCACTTGCAGAAATTGTATTGTTACTTTAATCTTCAGCTCCACCGCTAAGTAGCCTACAAACCTGGATGCTAGGGTCCTGATCACCGGTGCAAATATCTTCGTTCGCCAGGTGAAGAATCTAGTGTAAAATGCTTCTTCAAAGGCTAGCATATTATTTGATGGCAGGAACATACATCTGGCATAGAACCCGTAAAGGACTTCTTCGGAAGGTTGCCCTCTCAGATCATAGCATAAGCCTTTGTTTCCTTCCAAGAATGATAGCCATGGGGCTCCTATTTGCTCATGCTCATTAAAAACTTGTATACATGTGAGTAGCATTCTGCAGATCTTACAAAACATGGCACAGGACAGATCTGGCAGACTCATGAAGACATGGCACCCGTTAGCGTTTTCACCATGTATTCCTCTGTCGCTTGGACTCTCTCTAGAGCTGGCAGCCTGGGGAAGTTAAGACAAGTTGGCCTCTTCTTTTGCAGTGCTTCATGCACTTGCCATGTCCTTACTCTAGGTACATGCTAGAAGGTTGGATCTCTTTGAAGGGCTGTAGGTACTCTTGTGAACAGAATCAGGTATCTTGGATTCTTGTTTAGCCAGCTTAACCGCCACTTTGGGCGGTCTTTATCTAAGCCATCTTCTTGCATATCTTTGTACATCCTCTCTTTCACCTATAATAATTCTACTTTGATGAGAGGGTATGACAGGGATTGTTGATGCCATTGAGCGTTGATGTGATTGGGAGTGAGTTGACTGACGTTGATAGAGTGTAAACTTCTCAACTCCCAATACATTGCGGCTTTCCACTGCTCATCCACCTCTAGGGTGATCTTCTCCTTCAGTGCGTCTTCTTCAGCTTTTGACAGCTGGACCATTGGCACTGTGTCTTCATCCGTGCTATTAATCTGAAAATCATCATCACCGCTCGGCTCTGCTATTGACTGTGTCTCAAACTTTGCAAATGAGACTGAGGGTATGTCTATCTGTGGCGGCTCTGAAGTGCCTGCCTCTTCCTGTGTGTCTAGTTTTCCATCTTTGAGGAGTTGATTAATCCACTTGAGTTCTGCTATCTCCTTGAAAAGCTCCTCCTCTCTCTGAACCCGCATCAATGCCAGGTCCCTGCACTGTGATTGTTCTACTTTTAATTCCAATTCTAGGTCTTTTTTTTTCTTTTCAAGTGCCTTGTACACTTCATCAGTTCCTTTGATCGAAGCCACGGCTGGATTTTCTCTGATTTGCTGTAAGAAAATCGCATGATCATTGATCCGCTGCTCCGAGTACTGCAAAGAAGCATTGGCAACATCGAATTGTACCTGAATTTTTTGAGCTGAGAGAGATGTCGTAAGAAGTTCATTCGTAACTTCTGTTAGCTGCTCATCTTTTCTTTGAAGGCATCGGATAGTTTGTTGAGTAGATCACCTAACTCTTCCATTTCTTTTTGTTGCCTATCTCTGGCTAACTGATGTTGTTCTACTTCTGCATTCAGCTCTTTCACCTGCCTTTGAAGATCAGTGATGAAAGTCATCCTGTCTTCTAACTCTTCTTGGAGAGCGTCGATCACCATCTCAAATTCTTCGGCCTTGGTGCTACGGTTTAGTGCTGCTGAGCGGAGTCTCTTCATCATTTCCTGCATCTGTCATGCATATTCATTGACCTGTACTATTACTTCATCGTTTGACTGCCACTCCTCCTGTCTTGCCAGCTGGGATGTGCTTGCAGCCTCATGTGTGGCTTCTTGCTGCGTCGTAACTGCTGGTTGTTCTTGTGTAGAGGTAGATGGTCCGTCTTCTTCTTGGGTATCCTGAGGCTTTGATGCCTTGGCAGTTTTTGGCTGAGTAGAAGTAGAGGGTGTGGGGTCCGACCCTGCTCTCTCTTTAGGTGCCGGTCTTTCTTCCTTCTCTGGCTCAGTTTCTTTCTCATGTGCAGTGGTAGACTCTTTTTCTGCATCTTCTTCCTTATCACTCTCTTGTTCAAATCTACTTGCCTTTTCCTCTTTTGGATTTTGAGTATCTTTAGCTACCTTCTCCGCTTCCAGCTCGGCCTCTTTTTCTTTTTGTCTGTCGTGCTGGTCAACTTCTTTTGTGGATTCTGTTGGTTTGGTGGACTCAGAATCTTTGTCTTTCTCAGGCTCTGCTTCTTCATTGGTGTCTTTACCTGCAGGCAATGGTGGTGGACTAGGCATGGGATGGTCTTGTTGTTCTGTAGGCGGTGAGGTGGGTCGGGGAGATCCATGACTTTGCTCTTGGCTGGGCCATTTCCTCGGCTTGCCTTTGGTCTTCTTTCTCCTTGGCTTTCTTAGCAGCTTCTTCCACCTCCTTCAGCTTTTGAGCTTCAGACTCTTGGTACATTCTTTCTAAGAATTTTGTTGGATCATCTGTCTCTTTTCTTGTATGATGCTTCATTCGAGGGCCTTTAAGTCCAGCAAGTACCCATTTTTCTAGGTCCTTCCCTTGTGCTTACCTACTGCGTTGGTACACATGTTTCTCTCTTTCAAAGCACGCTTGTTTTTGACCTGGCTCTTCTTGGTGTGCGGCCACAGCTTTTCTTTTCATCTCTTCTCTCCGAGCTCTCTTTTATTTGTTGTCAAAGCTCTCACGGCTGTGCCTTTCCAGCAAGCTGTCAGCTGACTCTTCATCAGATTTATATGATCTCTTACCTGACCTTGTAGCTCTTGGAGAGGGTTGTGCTGCCAATATCCATGTGTTCTGATCAGGGGTAGGCGGTAGGTTGTTGGCCATGCCGATGGCATGATATGCTATTCTAGTCAAGACCTCTGGCGCACCCAAGTACGTTATTTTGCCTTCCTTCTTGGTGCCCTTCAAGGTTGTCAAGACATACTGCATGTGGTCCACTAGTTGTCTTGTTGTCGACTTGAGAACCTGAGTGAATGTGGTGGCCACGGTGTGATTTGGTGTAGTGTACCTTGGTGGCCTTTTTGCCCCGCTGGGTCAACAACACAGCATAACTCAAGTTTAGTACCAAAGTCTTATCTTTTGCGAGTTATGAAATGCTGCGGATTATGGCTATAAACATCATTTGTAATGAGTAGTTAATCTAGTTTCAGAAGCCTAGGTGCAATGGCACTTCCAGATTGTAAATACAAAGCCATTTGACCCTTTCAGCCCCATTTTTGGTTAAACCTAAGGTAGCCTTAGTATATAAGGTACCTAGGTCATTTTGTAAAGGGAAGACTTTAATCATAATCAAAACTTTAGTGCTGCCGTCTACTGTGTATGAGAGAGAAAGAGAGTGAGGGTGAGCTTTATCCTCTAGCTACGCCCGGCTCGCTCAACACATTGGAGATCCGACTGCACCCTTGCTGTAGGCTCGAGGAGAGCCACGCGACAACGCCAAGCATTCCATGCGAGACGAAGCGCACACGCCAACACATCTATGAGGTATTTGTGGCCGTAAGTGTATCAAACGATGTATGTTTTCTGTGTGCTAGTAGTCTATAGAATCGTGGCGACATAAGCGCATTGGTACTCATAAATTTCAGTTTTGGGCACTTTCAAAATTCTGCTCTGTCATCCTACGCGTTTTCCGCAGATGGGTTTAGAGTGAGGGTTTTGAGTGTAGAAGCTTAGGGACAGGTGTATCCTAGTGAGGGGATGGTGTTCCTTAAGTTTCGTACAAATCTTGCATGATTAGGAGAGTTACCTTCCGTATGTGTGTATGTGGCTAGGTGGTGTAGTTGAGAGCAGTGAGGTTCTTGATTGTGGTTTAGTTGGCCTTCCAGAGTGTTGTATGTGTAGGATGGTCTCAGCCGGACAAGCTAAAGAGATTTACTCCGTGTGCCTATCGTGTCATCTGTGTCCTCGATTGACATTATGTTGATCTAGGTAGTGTTTGCATGCACTTCATGGGTGTGTGAGTCGCTCCAACAACATTTGTGATAACTACTTCGACCTTGTTCCCTTGGGTGTCGAATATCTGTGCGGTTCCGTCTTCTTTGATGGTGGATAGAAGCTCATAAGCCTTCTGAAAATCCACTCCGCAAGGCTCTTGTTCGTAGAAATGCCTGAGCCCGAGCCTGCGGTTAGCTTCTTTTCTCTCTGGCTTTGCGGCTACATCATAGACTTTTTTGGGCAGGACTTGCAACTCCACCTGATGCCCCTCTTCACTTGCGAACCTGCCAGTGTGGTGCTCTTCTAACTGTTCTCTAGAAAGGTAGAATGCCTTTGATGCTTTGACTGACTCAGGGTCTAGTTGATACGTGGGCAATTCCTGTAGTTTCTCTTTTTGGTTGAGCTTCTTTTTAGCCCTCTCCGCTGCTTGCATGGCTCTTGTTTAGTGAATAGGGTGTAAAGTTAACAGATTTGTCGATATTTTCTATAAAATGTCCTTTTAGACTGAAATGCTGACAATTTGGTCCACCTTACTTCAAATCAATTTTTGAACAAGCAAAGATGCATAGAAACATGCAAGGAACAAAACTGTATGGTCAAAACAAAAATTTGCAACCAAAGTAAATAATCACGATTATTTACAGCTAAGGAAAATTTTCAACTTTTTGCAAACTTGGCTTTATAGACTTGAAGTATATACCAAATACATGCTATAAGTGAATTATGGGTTCATTTGGATGCATAGGGTGAAAATGGTACCAGATTTTGGCTTTAGGTCTCTGAAACAGTAGATATAAAAGAAATTTGAGATTTGGAGCTCCAAACTGATTCAAAATTGGCTAGTGGGCTCAACACATCATGTACTTTGGATGTATGATAGCAAAATATCAAAATTTTCCAATTTTGACCAAAAAGTAAATAATCGTGATTATTAACTTTTCTTCCAAAATTGACATTTTTTGGTACATATTGGTTCCAGGCATTGTATAGACCTTGGTTATGAGAGATAAAGTGATTTGGATCAAGAATTGTGGTCCATAACCCAAATTTTAGCTTGCAAAGACTTCTTTGCATTTTTTGACAATTTTACTAAGTAATGGGTGGTCATTTTGGCTCATACTTGATTTTTGGTATGTAATAGGTGTGTACACATGATAGGTTAGATGATTTGACAATTTCCAAGCAAAACTTATGCAAAAGTAAATAATCACAATTATTTACAACAGTGATAAAAACTTTGCAAAACCTATCAATTTTAACCTAGAAATGTTTCATACACCTAATACAAGTCCTAAATTGAATTTGGTCAAGTTTAGTCATGCCGACATCACTTTGTGCTCTATCGACTCTGAAATCACCGCTTTTTGTGACTCCACTTCCGTTGGGTCGGTCGGTCAACTTTGAGGCTTTGGACTTGTCCGCAACATAGCCGTGAAGCAATCTGTCCAATTCTGGCTCATTTGGAGTCAAATTGACCCCGTATGTCGAATTTGATGCTTTGTAACCTTCGAGCCATTTTTTGCTTTCTGAGGGCTTTGCTTGATGGATTTCACCAAACCAGTCACATACATTGTATATGACCTCATTAGCAAGCCATCTGTGGAGTCAGGTCGGAATTCTGGCATTTGCCAAAAACCTAACTTTTCTAATGGGGAACCCCTCGACCCGAGCCGAATGGTCATATGATGGTATAGAAAGGTTCTATTATGTTAGGGCATGCTATGGTTCAAATCCCATCCGATTTGGTCAAGCTGGCGGGCCGCTATGGTCGTTCGTAGGTCTTCGTGCACTGCTCGGTTTCTAGGGTTTTTTCTAGGGCCTTAAGACTAGCTACCGACCATACAAAATGGATCATTGTCGAGTAAATAACTTACCCCTCATGTTTCGTGTGAGACGACACTAAAAATGGTCAACTGTGGGCTCCGGAAAAGTCGCATGAAAGAGGCCGAAATCTCTATCTGCAAAGGCTCCAAGTGGAAATGAGGTGGTTTTAGCCTACCTTGGATATCTATACCCGGACTTCACGAACCAAATTTCCCCAGATTCCTCCGTTAGTCATACTAGGCCATGAAATCTATGTTAGACTCAAAAATTTTCTTGATCGGATTCCTGTAGCTCATTCTACAAGAATTTTGCCTAATTTAGGCTTCCCGCTTCCATCTTCTAATTACATTGAAAGTTTTTGTGCTTCTTGGCCTTGTATTTCTGATCATCATCGTGTCTTTCATTTTTCCATATGAGCTTCCCTGCTATTTATTAATCATTTTTGATCTGTTTATTTGAAAAAATCAAAGAAAATAGCAAGATGCTCTAAAAAAGTAAAGTAAAAATCCAATAATTAAGAAAATCCCTTGAAAAACATAGCTTTATTGTTTTTTGTTGGATTTTTTTATTTTTAAGCCTCATTATCAATAAAAATGATGAAAAATACCTTAAAAATGACTATTTTTTATAGTATATACACTATTTACACTCATCGGGAAGATATTATCAGTGAGTTTTCCCTTGATGATGAATTATAAGGGAATTATTAGGTAATTTTTCAAGAAATCACACGTTAACATCGAACTTTTTTCTCCCTCTTCAAACATTGCCCTTAATTATTTAGTACTTAGGACTTAGTACTTAGTGCCCTTACACCCCTCCTAGATTGCGTACTCTGGGACGATTGTGTGCATGGGTTGAATCTTGAGACTTGGAGTATTTTGGCGGACTATGAGGAGAGATATTAGATCTTTTGTAAAGGATTGCCCTCAATGTCAGAAAAAAACACCCATTCCTCATGTAACATTATTTCAAATGTCACTTGTTCCTAAGTGGAGTAATTATCTGGTTACTTACTTATCGAGCCAAACATTTCGTGAGGATATGAGTAAATGCCGTCAGAGAGCAATTTGAACTGAAGCAAGAGACTATGCTCTTATTGGGAACCAATTGTATTGAGGTAAAGATCAACATTTGCGTCTTTGTGCAAATGAAAATGCGTATATTCCAATTATAGAACAAAAACATGTTGGATTAGCTGGAGGTCACTTTTCTAGTGAGACCACCGCAAGAGCAATATTGATGGCAGGCATATGGTGGCCAATACTTTTTGTAGATGCTAAAGAATATGTTCGAAGATGTGATGCTTGTCAACGAGCAAAAATGCCAACAGGAGTAGATAGAATGCCCTTAGGACCAATGATGGGGGCTAGAGCTTTTGCAAAATGGAGTATAGATTTTATTGGACCAATATAGCCACCTGCTTATAGAACCCAAGCTCAATATATCATTGTAGCTATGGACTATTTGACCAAGTGGGCAACTCAAAATAATGATGCCAGAACCAGTGTTGCATTCTTATATGAGTATGTATTCACAAGATATGGACTGCCAATAGAGATTGTCAGTGATCGAGGAACTCATTTCATCAATGAGGTAATAGAGTATTTGCTTAATGAGTTTATGGTCATCCATAACAAATCAACTCCCTATCACCTACAAGCAAACGGACAAGCTAAGCATACGAATAAAATTCTTAGCTCGATGCTGACTAAAGTGATTAGTTCAGGAAGGACAGACTGGGAAATGAATCTCCATGCTACTCTATGGACTTATCGAGTTTCATTCAAAACAACTTTAAATGCTACACCCTTTAACTTTGTTTATGGTCTTGATGTCATACTGCCAATAGAATTTCTATTGCCGACAATAAGGGTAGCACAGAATCTTGAGTGGACTGGACATGAATTGTCAAAAAGACTCGAAGATCTACAAAAGCTAGACGAGCAAAGGCGAACTGCTGTAGCTCATATCTATGCACAAAAGCGAAAACAAAAACAGTTTTTTGATTCCCACTTAATCACAAAAATCTTCAAGAAAGGGGACTTAGTTTTAGTCTATTTTCTTAAACAACACATTCTCAAGTTTAAGAAAAAGGTAAACGGACCATTTATCATTGAAGATGTATCTCCAAGTGGAGCAGTAAAATTGTCCACCCTAGATGGTGTGGACATCGTTTAAAGAAATACAATTTGACACTAACCAATGAATTGCTAGAAAGAATACATGCAACCAAACAAAGGAAGATCAAACAACAACAGGTTATTGATGAAGCCCAAGAGGAAGCTAGGCTTCGGGTTAGTTTGGTCTTCCGCAAAGTGAAGTCCTACTATGGTAACATGTGCTTGACTTAGGTACTGTTCTTGTTGATGTGTAGTTCCTTTTTTTACAACCACAGTGAAATAAAAAATTTGAGGAGAATGATGAACCATCTCATTATTGATCTCCCTGTGCTGCATGGCTTGTTAACCAAATACAACAAAGCTTGGTGGTCCACAAAGAACACAAACTTGTTGGCTAATAGGTAATGTCTATACTTTTTAATGGCATAGATCATTCCTAGTCCTTATCTTTTGGTGGTGGTGTAATTCTTTTCTGCTAAGTTCAATTGCTGACTAGCATAAGAAATAGGTAAGTCAATTTTTCCATCTCCTTGTTGAGCTAGTATACAACCGATAGCAAAATTAGAAGCATCTACATGTACGTGGAATACCTTATCCCAATCTGGTGCTTTCAATATTAGAGCTGAGGTGAGAGCTTGCTTAAGCTTCATGAATGATTCTTCACATGCCTTGGTCCATTCAAAGTGCGTAATGAAGCTATACATGGGTTTTGCAATTATAGTATACATGTAGATGAATTGTCGATAATATCCACAATGCCCCATGAAGGCTTGTACCCCCTTTACTGTTGTTGGACTAGGCAAATCTGCAATGACATGAATCTTCTCAATATCAGTAGCTATGCCATTTTTAGACACATATGTTCAAGAATTTTTCCTTGTCTACCCATGAATGTGCCCTTTTCAGGATTTAAGTAAATCCTATAAAGTAGCTATGCCATTTTTAGACACATATGTTCAATAATTTTTTCTTGTCTACCCATGAATGTGCACTTTATACGATTTAAGTAAATCCTATAAAGTCTACAGTTTTGAATACCTTGTTAAGGTGTTCAAAATGATCAGCCCGGAATGATGAATGTACGCATAGATCATCCATATATACTTCTATGAATTTTCTAAGATATTCCTTAAAAGCATGGCTCATCAACCTTTGGAACGTAGCTAGAGCATTAGTTAACCCAAATGGCATAACCCGATAGGCAAATATACCCCATTCTGTTGCAAAAGCAGTTTTGTGATGATCTTTTGGGTCAACCAAAAGTTGATTGTATCCCGAAAAGCCGTCTAAGAAGCTGTAAGCTTCTTAACCTGCAACTCGTTCTAAAACATGCTCAGTTATCGGAAGAGGAAAGTTGTCTCTGATGGTAGCTGCATTCACCTTTTTGAGATTAACACACACTCGTAATTTTCCATTCTTCTTGGGTACTACCACAATTGGATACACCCAATTTGTGTGTTTAATTTCATAAATGAATTCGGATTCCTTTAGTTTTTCAATCTCTTCTTTGATCTTTGTGGCAAATGTTTCGTTATACGTGTATGGTCTCTGTCTACTTGGTTTCGTGTCATCTCTCATGGGTATAGTATGTTGACAGATTTTTGGATCAACACCCTTGAGATCCTTGTAGGACCAAGCAAAGATATCTTGGTATTCCTTCAACAATCTTAGCAAAATCTTTTCTTCCTCTTCTGTTAGGTCATTCTCAATGTAAGAAGGTCTAGGCTCTTCTCTTGGTTCAGCCAAGTCTATCCTTTTGGTGTGTTCAGGCCCTTCGTAAGACTCGCCCCGTTTTCGTAGTTCCCTAACAGGTTGTTCAACTATGATTTTCTGATCTTGGAGAGTATACTTTTTGTAATGGGATGGAACATGCATTACATCCTTACCATCCTCTTCCGTGGTTTCCATTTCGGTTGTGTATATCTCCTTTAGAGCTTTTTTCAACTCTTGATATTTCTTTTTCCGCTTGACTCCGGTCATGAGTGGTTTCTTATCCTGTGATTTTTCTTGAGTACCCTTCCTTGTTTTTCTCCATGTCTGAGACATTTCTGAGCTTTTGTTTGAAGGATATCTGCCAGTTATTTTGTCCTTGACACAATCATTAGCATCTATCTGCATCAAGAATTGTGTTTTACTGGAGAGTGATGGCATAGGTCTATACCATTTTTGTCTTCTTGGTTTCTGGTTTGGAAAGTCAAAAAACTTTTCCTCCCCTCCTTTTAAGAGTAACTTAGCTCTCGTATGCTCTTTTTCTAACCCCGACAATTTTGAGGTAGCTGAGTGTTCATCTAACTCATCAGTTGCATCGTAATAGAGGTCTAAAAAGACTTGTTGAGCTTTCATTAAGTCCTTGGGTTCCTCATCTTCGTTTTCAATGTTGAGGATTGAAATCTTTGGATGGGAATTATGTCGTAGCCATCCTCATTGCAAAATTGAGTAGGTATAGACGTATTCACACATACATCCATTGTTGCTAAAATTTGAGTCCACTCGAATGCTCAAATAAATGTTCTGGAAAGGTTTCAGGTACGTAGGCTTTTTCTTTGCAGTCCCTTTTTAGGATACATTCTCCTCGTCTTAAGCTTCCGTTTTCTGAAGCTCCCCACATCCAAATAGGAGTGTCTTTGTTTAACCAGGATGGGAGTTTGGTTTCAGCTGAAGAGACTGAATCAAAATCTTGGATGGGTGTTTTCAAGACATCTCTATAAGTGTGATCTTTTAGATTGACTCTTGTTATAGATCCCACTTGCTTCAAGTACAGATAGTTGTTTCCCCAATCTTGGATAAGCTATACATGTCGCATGAAAGGTCTTCCCAATATAATCTCATAGTTGAGTTTTCTCCCAAAGTCTACTATGGCAAAAGTGTGTTGATATTCAATCCCACAAGAATTGACTATCACTCTTTCAAGCAGCCATAATGGTCTCTCAATGTGTCCGTCAGCCAGCTACAATTTCATTCGAGTTTTTATAATGACTAGCTGTCCCCAGGATTCCCATGATGCTTTAGTGACTATGGCTATGCCAGCTCCACTATCTAGTATTGCCATGGTTTCGATGTCATTATATTTCACTGGGAGGTTGGTGTTTCCTTCCTCTGTTTCATAATATTCTCCGACTTTGTTCATAAGAACTCATCGAATCTCTTTGTTTTCCATTTCATTTTTCAATTTTCCCAAATTCTTCGAGATCAACCCCGTTATCCCCACCTTCTCTAGAGTTTTCTGTAAATCATTCCACAAGTATGGTCTGCATTTTAGCAGTTCTCCCAAAGTAAGAGTGCATTGGATGGGTGTAGATATGATTGAATGAATGTTGTCTACTTCTAGGGTCTGCTTAGCTCTTTTTACTTGAGTGGTCTTGCACACTATGGATTCATCTTCGTTATCTCCCAAGTAAGAAGGTAATGTTTTTAATGTCAATGGTTTCAACATTCCTAAAGCTTCCAATCCGCAATCCCAGTACAAGGATTGTAAATCCATGTTCATATCAGAAGGTAGATTATCCAACCAGACTTCCTCTATAGGAGTTGACTTTAGAGTTACACTCCCATCATTGATCTCTCTCACTTTTTCCCATAAGTGGCTTGGCCAATCTTCCTCTACGAATGGAATTCTAAGGCATCTTCGTTGTCCAACACTATAAGCTCTGGTTCATTTGTTTCAAGGTGGGGTTCTGCCACCGCATCGGATTTTTCTTTCGTTTCTTCTACCGCAAGCTCTTTAGGTTTTGCAATATTTTCAAGCTTGGGTTTTTGTTTTTCCAGCATTTCTTGCGTGATTCTTACCAAATTTTGATAAGCTTCCGGCTTAGCTGCTTCCATGTCTGGAGATGGATAGTTTTTCCACTTGTTTTCCATGTTTTGGCATGCTTTAAGTCCTGCTTAATAGGCCTCCAAGGCGGCATTAATAGGCTCAAAAACTTTATCAACCAGAATGGATCCTCCAGATCTCATGGTTGTTTCCTTGAATTCACTCCGGGCTTCTTTCAACTTGTCCTGGGCTAGCTTCTTTGCTTTCTCTTCGATTTCAACCCGTTGTTTTTGTTTTCTCATCTCATATCTTTTGCTTCTGCTCCTTTTGATTCTTTGAGAAGAAACTTTAATGTTCTTCAAATCATCAGAGGATTTGTGTTTCTTTTTCTTTGCCTGGGCTCTAGTGATTACCTTGATTGGAACAATTTGTTCACTCTCTGATGAGCTACTAGGCATCACTTGGACTACGTTTACTACGGTTTTTCCTTGTTCAAAGGATTTTTAGGACAATCTTCCGGAAAGTGTCCTCTCTTTTTGCAACATGTATGCAATAAGCTTCAATTGGTTTCAGGTTTTTGTCAAGCTCTAAACATTCGTTTTTCCAATGGTCATTAGCACCACAGTTATGACAGTTCCTATTCTAGGCTTCATCATGGGTCTTCCCATGGGATGTCTGACACCTTACATAGCTACATAATACATCGGTGCTAGCTCTGGTGGAGCCCAAGTCACGGCCTCTTCCATTGGTGGTGGATGTGGATTATACCACTCTCCTTCTACCATTACTGTAAATGGACTAGGCTCTGCATAGGGTGTAACAGGCACTAATGCTTATTCATCTATGACTCCTTCAGGGTGCATGTACTTTACAGGCACTGCATTATGTCCTGGATACGGAGGTTGTTGTCCTAACACAGGTTGAGGTCTTTCCATACCCATTGGTGGTCTTTGAGCTTGGGCCATACTAGGCTAATATCTGTACATGGATTGTCCTTGTGGCCTCATGGGCACGTACTGAACATTCCCATCATACTTTGGTCTGAAGTAGCACTCATGGGTCTCATGGTTGGTTCATTTACCCTTGATTGCACACCATTTTTGTGGCCTAATTGGTTGTCCCTGTGGAGGTATCCCTTGTCCTGGTCCTCTCATAGGTGCTTTTTACATGTTGTTCATCATGTCATTCATCCTTTTTAGAATATCTTCTATGGCTGAGAGTGGTGCCACAGCAGCCGTTCCGACTTGTGATGGTTTTGTGGATGCTGTCTTCTCGCTTTGGTTATCCTTAGGAACATCTTCTTCGTTGAAAATCTCACAATTGTCTCCTAGGTCAATAGCATCAGACACACATGCTTCTAGGGTTGTATTCTTTTTACTATAGAGTATAGTATGAAGTTGTTTGTTTAGCAGTCCCTCTAGAAACAAAGATACAAGTCGTTCTTCTGTAGGTATCTCCATCTCTGGGCATCTGGCAATGTATTGTTCCATTCAAGTTGCACAATCCCTAACAGACTCACCATGTTTCTGTTTAAAGCTGTAGATTTGAGCTACCTTATTATGTTTGATCTCCGTTTTGGAACAAGCAGATACAAATGCTTGAGCTAATGTGTTCAAGTCCATGATTGACCTTGGTGGAATGTTTTGGAACCATGTCAATGCTTTGTCTTCTAATGTCATTTCAAACCCCTCGAATTGAGTATGAAAATCGAATATACGCTCTGCTCTTAGCACTTGCTTAAAGCTTGCTAAGTGGTCGTATGGATCCCCTGATCCACTATATTTTTTGACCCATTTTTGAAAATCAGCTGGTCTGACGCGTCTGTTTGGTTCAACTCCAGGTCTTCTGGGAGTTGGTCCTGTTCTGAGTCCTTCAAACGAGTCTGTTTGAGATAGTGACTCATGTAGCCCTGGACTGGCCTTAGTGTCACCCGGTTTTCTACGTGATGAGGTCGTTTATGGTTTCTTCACATACTCTCAGATGATCTCTCACGGTGTTCATCTCTTGGAATTTTTTCTTATCCTTGCCCCAATATCCAATCCCGTATGGAATACCCTTGGTATTTGGTTTGTTCTACCTCCTCGGAAGTCATCATAACAAATTTGTTGTTATAACAATCCCTAAACCGGTAGGTTGGTAGGTCCGCTGATCCCTTATCTTTGATCTTGAAGATATAGATGATCTTCATCGCCGTTAATTGTCCTGGTTTGGCATGAGAAGTCCACAAAAGATCTTTTATGTTTCTATCTTCCCAACAATAGACTCCGATGATCTTCATTATCCGTACTAAGCCATTTCAAAGGCTTCAAGTCTACTTGATCGTATCCCTCGAATTCTAAAGTTGGTGGTCCTTCTTTTACTGACATATCTGGGATTATGGTGTTTACTTCTAACCCCCATTTGTCTATCACGTCAGGGTTTTTGACTTGTAAATATTGAGTTCTGTTTCGATCCATGTACATTTTTACTTGTTTTTTTTCCCTAACCTCTTCTTCGAACTCAATACCATGGTCATCAATGCGAATAACATACTCCTTGTTAGGGTCTAAGTAAACCTGGGCTCCATGACGGTTAGTCTTGTAAAAATATAGTATATGCTTATAGCGCACTGTCGTTCCGATTTTCGAGTGAGTCGAGTAAGAAGACATTTTGGATGTTGAATCTGAAAAAGTGTCTAAGACTTCTTCAGGAATTGTGTGTAAGGAATTGCCTTGATTCAGGCTTTCTTTGGTAGATACTCTACTGTAGGTTTCTCCGAGTATGTCCTGATTTCCTAGTACACGACCAGATGTAAGGTTCATATAGACTTATGAATCCCTGGATAGAGTACTCACCTTTGGATTGACTTGTCGTCAATTTCCACCTTATTCAATTGCAACTATTTGTCAAGCCACTGATTCCTTGTCTGCAACCTGATTCCTGTACAAATTTGATCAAGTTAGCTATTCTTCTATAAGGACAGTAGAGTTTTTGCTATTCTCATGATTGATCTCTGTGTATCACTTCAAATCGAGCTATGAGAGTCAAAATTTGACTTTCAAATTCAACTTTAGAAAAAAATCAAAGGTCTAATCTGCAACCTGTAAAGTGAGTGTACATGTATCAATTTTGATCTGATTGAACCCAAAATTTCCTTGTGGATTTATATTATGTTGGTCTATCACTGTATAAGTTCAAATGATTTGGCAAGTATACAGCTTGTTAGAGTCCCTGGACAAGTTTCAACAAGTTTGGACAAAAGCAGATCAGGTTTATCAACTGTTTGGTGTCCGCAGACTCTGATTTCAAGAATCTGGCTTAAGTCTCACTTTTGGGATCCAAATTTCACCAAAATGGATTGGTGAGGTCTACTTGATGTGCTTGACCTTGTGGTATACTCAAGTTTGCAAAATCATCAAGTTTTGAAGCAGATGTAAATAATCGTGATTATTTACTCCAACTATATTTTTACAAATTTTTACCCCAACTTTGACACAGATCTGTTAAGCACCTTAAGTTAAGGTCACTAGGAAATTTTCAACAAGTTTGGATAATTTTTTGGTCAAATGGTCATCAATTATCTGTCCGCGGACTAACTTTGTAATTTTAGTCACAAATTTCACTCCATTGGTCCAAATCTTTCCAAATTTGTTTTGTGGGCTTATTACAACATGATGAAACTAGTGGTATGCTGACTTCGTCAAAAAAGTTGAAAAATTGGACGGATGTAAATAATCGTGATTATTTACTTCTGATAAATTTTTACAAATTTTTGGTCAACTGAGCATGTACATATGTTTATCACATCAACATAAGCCTATGAATCAAATTTCAACAAGTTTGGATAAATTTTCCCTCAATTTATACTCAAGATACAAAAAATCAGTACAAACTTTCGTCTTTACCCAGTTTTTTGCCAGTTTAGTGATTCAAATCTCTTGGGACTTTACAAAAGTTGTTTGTACACATGCAATGAGTCAATGGTATGAACCCTGGTCGCTTTAGAGCAGAAAGTTAATAATCGTGATTATTAACCTGAAATGAGCATTTTTTTGCAATTTTCTCAAAGACAGTCTTTATATGAGCTATTTTAAGCCTATGAATCAAGTCAAAACTTAATTTGGCCTAAAATTTCAACAAAAAGTAAACTCTTGGGCTTACTCTCCAGCCGGATTGAGTGGATTCAAGTCTTTTCGAGCTATTTCTAGCCGTAGACCTGAAATTTTGCAACTTTCAATAACAACTCACACTTGATTCTTTCAGAGAGAGAGCAATGTTATGAAATCCACCTCGGATCCTACTTACACTACTCTTAGATTCTCATGTAATGGGGTTGTGGAATGTGTCCACAAACACTCATTTTCTTGTGTTTTTTATGTTTTTCAGAGCCTTGATCTTAAGACTTGTCTCGTCTACCAATCATTCTCCAAATCCTAATCTAAATCTACAATCCTAAAATCCTAAAGGCACTCGAAAAGTACAATTACTTCCAAGCTACCTCTACACAGCAAAAGACGACAATCTTAAGCTATGCGGTTTCTAAAAGAAAGTACTCTAGGTGAACCTAGAGGAAGTTAAAGGATAACTACACAAGATGGTCGTGTTTTTCCCTAGTTTAGGTCTCTTCGATCCCCGACAACGGCGTCAAATGTGGGACGCATGTCTAACCTCACCATCCTATCTTATTGCAATATTAGCGAGAACCACGATTAAATTGTCAATTCATGGGACGAAGCTGACTCGACTACTGCATAGAGGCTACAAGAGGCTGTCAATCTCTCAGAAAACAACCAACAACTCGCATCTAACTCAAGCTACACTCAAGTGACTGAAATCACCAAAAGCCAATCGCTCATCGACAAACAAATCACATCCATTACAGCATCAAATGACATCCAAATGTAACAAAACTTCTAGGAAATGTTTATAAGACCCAAGCACACATGCTTATGGTCTCAAACCCCATTTTAGGTCAAGTTCCAAAATCACGATTATTAACAGCAATGGATTTTGACCTAGTCGTTTTCGACCCAGAATGCATCTAAATGCTTAGAATGATGCCCCAATATCCACCTATGCTTAGTTTTTTATTTGAAAGTGTAAATTTCTAGTTATGATGAAATTAGGCCACGGATCGACGATGCCAAAATCTACGAAATATTGTGAACCGCTTACGTCAATGCGTAAAGCTCTTACCCGCGGTTGCAATGCAACAAACGCAATCGCAATGTGACAACCGGAGAGGGAGTAGGAAGCATGAGAAGGAGAGGAGTGAGCGCCATTAGCTCATGCTGTGTATGTCTTATCCAAAAACTTATAAAAAACTTACAAAAATTGGCTTTTATACCTTAGCCAAGGTTTTTGGGTGGTCAAAATTAATAATGTGGAGTTCTACCAAAGCTGGGAAATGACTGGTTGATACAATCTGAAAGCTTGTAGCCTCGACTCATTAATTACAAAGTTTACCCAAGAAAATAGGAGTTACAATATTCCCGATTTATCAAAATAATAAATGTTTTGCAAAGAGAAATGCAAAAAATGGTGTCCGTGTTAGCTTGCTACTAACAAGATATGCTTAAAGCTTTCTCATAGAGTAGGCGTACTAGAAATTACTCTCTCTTTGCTTCTTCCTCCATCCTCGCAGCTCTTTCTCCGTGCTAGGGTGTCTAGGGCCTTGGAAGGAAAGTGATCACACCATGTGCTAACTAAGTAATTGATTGAATCATGAGGCTTTTCATCTTCATTGGTTAAAAAGAAAGCTCTACAAGAGCACTAATATATATTTTAATTGAATCTCTCTTTAAAAGAATTATAATGCAAAACATCCTTTGGAGGGGGGACCACCTCCATACAAATTCGCTCCTCTGTAAGTTGTCAACCTTTATTGTATATTTCTCTTTAATTTATGTTGCATAGTTTTATTTTTTAATGTGTTAATGATACTATGAACTTAGCCTTGCACTACCTATGGATATCCTCTAAAGAATACTCTTTAAGGAAACACTCTCTTTTCACTAATTAATTCTATTGTGTTTGCATGAAGTTATAGATTCTTTGGTCCAATTGTCTATGGTGTCATCCACTGGATTTTGCATTATTTTGCATAGATCAAGAAGCCTAGTAGCCTCAAACTCTGCATGATCTTTTGTACCAAGTTCTTCTATTTTGATCCTAATAGCCATGTTGCACAAGAGTAGAGGTGATATTATGGTGCACGAGCTTGGTTTAGCAAAGGAGAAGGAATGGAGTGACAAAGAAGAGTATGCTAGAGCATGAAAGTGGTGATGTTTTTTTTGTTCCACTCTATGCTTCTTTTGGTTTGTTTGTTTACCCGTTCCCATCGACACTTGTGCCAAGAATCCTACAACTATCAACAATATAATCATTAGAATGATGGTGCATGAGTACTGGTTTTTAAATGTTGGTCATTGTAGCTCTTGCCATGATTTTTTTAAAAAGTCAACCGTTTGTAATCTGGCCATGTCAGCTCATTGGCGTAAATTTCCATATTCTTACTTGGTGTTGGATTTTGATGACTGTCCCTAGTCATTCTGCCTTCATTCAAGATTCGAATCTGCAATCTTTCTTGGTCTTATTCACCTGAAATTTGTTATGTTTTCCATCCTTATTGAGGCTCTTGATTTGACCTCTCCATCCTCTCCTAGTCCTAATGCTTGAATCAATCTCTACTTCTATCAGAGCTTGACCATAATCTTTGGTCTATACAAAAACAAATGCAAAGTTTAGGCTTATTCTCATTCACGTCGATTCAAAAACTATACTTATATGAAAAAATATAAATATACTTATAAAAGTGGCTATTAATCTGTGTTTTCCCATGTGACCCAAGTAGAATGTGTGGCCGCTCCCCACCCTAGACTGTGCTACATCTTAAATTGCATTCATTGAAAAAAATGATATTAAGGCTAGATGTGAATACATATAATTAATTTAATATGAGAGTCAAATTCTAAAATAAGATACTTTTTGTTGTATGTGCTCTACTTGAAACCATATCTCCCATCAAAATTGGGTCCATCACTCCTCATTGAATCTCACATGTTTGTTATTTTTAGGGACCATAGCATAATTGTTATTTTTGTTCAAAACAAGAGGAAACAATGTAGTATGTTAGTTTTATATTGATCAACATTTGTCTTATATTAAGAAGAAGAAATAAATGTACAATATGAATAATGTCTCACATGTATAGATATACATCTATAGTTGAAAATGACGATGCCATCTATTGTCAAGCACTTTGTAATTCTCACACATAGCATCGTCATGCAATCCAAGAATTACAAATGGACATCTTGCGTGCCTCCCAACCTTGAGAGAAAAACTTGTTGGGGATTATACATTACTCAATCATCTACAGTCTCTAGTACAAATATATTGTCATGAAAATTAAAATTTTAAATTTCTCAAAGTATTTTCCATCTTAAGTTGGCCATTTAAGTCTGGGAAGAATAAAAGAGAACAAGTCAAGTTAATTAAGTGCTTATATGCTTAATTTGGTAAAAGACTTGGGACAAAATGAAAAAGGTCTATGAAAGATTAACGATAATTTCTAGTTAGTCTATCTAAATCAAAGGTACAAATCAAGTGAGGATAATTTTATCCTAAGCAACCTTGATCAAAGGCGCAAGAAAAACGGTGTGATTAGAGAAATTATAGTAGTCTAAAAATAGTAACTAGCTATGTAAATTTCAAGAAATGGAATCTACTCTTTAGACTCTAAATATGAAGTCTAAAAAGTCTTAGGGTAATATAATTTTTTTCCAAAAATAGTCTAAATTAGCAGGTCTAAATTTAGAAGGCTTTGGGTCCAGCTTCTAAGCACCTCCAAAGTACTATGCTAAGGGTTTTGCACATGCGGTGAAGCTCCAAATACCAAGGATAAGTCCTATTTTCCAGTGTCTGTCTAATTTAGCAAGCACTAAATTAGCAGGTTGATGAGTCCGCTTCACATAGCCTCCAAAGGATAGTGCAAAGGTCTTGCACATGAGCTAGTTTACTTGAAGGTAGATCTAAGATTTTTAATTATTAAAAGAGAAAATCAAAAGTCTAAGGTTAGATGAGCCCTTCCATTATTAGAAAGTTTAACTCTATTCCTTATTTACCTTGTCTGTCTAGGACACATGTCAAAAGTAGCTTCCAAATGCTTAATTGTTAAAAAGAACAAGTGTGTATGAGTTCTAATCTTGCTTAAGTCAAAGGATAAGAGGGGGGAACAAGTTTTTCAAGTAGAGAATGATGGACAAGTATCCAAACATGCACCAAGTTGCCCACTAAGTCCTTTCATGTGATTGGTCCATGCACTAGGCACCCAATTTTGGGTTTTGGCAAGTGGAGAGGGGATACTAAAGAGATGAAATGGTGGAAAATCAGCCCTTTTTATCTCTTTCAAATGCCCAGGTTGGAAAAGCAATCTCTCCCTTTTTCTCTCTTTCAAGTGCCCAAGTTGGTAGAGCAAGCTCTCTCTCTCTCTCTCTCTCTCTCTCTCTCTCTCTCTCTCTCTCTCTCTATATATATATATATATATATATATATATATATATATATATACTAGGTATAAAGGTGGATTTGATTCACCACATCCTACCTCTGGCTTGGTCTAACACTAGCTAAACCTTTGAACTGATTCACTATATGCTATATCTAGAGAATAAATGGCCTTCTTTCTTCATCTCTCTCTGTATATCTCTCTCTCTTTCCTTCTCTTTCTCTATATTTTACAAGTCTCAGGTTTGAAACTACCAGGTTATGACCCTATGGCCCGACTGGGCTTCCCTCTTTCATATCTCAAAAGTAACTTTAATATCTTCATGAGGGATTTAGGTCAGGAAACTGTTTGTGTAATACCAAATGGTAACTCTCTACCATATGGCCGTGGTTTGGCCATGGAGTGTGTGAAAAGCCCTTTTTTTTGGGCACCAGCTATACTTTGGTGTCTTATAATATGTTTGGTAAAGAAAACTAATCATATCTGAAGACACAACGTGGCATGATAGAACATCAAAACGGCTCGGATGGCTAATGCAAACGCTGCTTGCTATCTTTGGGGTGCATGCAACTAGCACCGCCCGAGCTCGGGTGGGTGGGCATTCGAATGCGACGCCAATAAAAGACTCCATGTGCTCCGGAGCGGGCTCCACGGTCGGTTGGGGGATACTGCAAGGCTTGGACACCACCTTATAAAGGTGAGTGGAACACTCACTTAGCTTCCATTGAGCAAAGGATATTTCTGCTCTTTCAATTTGTTTGCATACATTGAGGGGGTAAGGGCTTCAACTCCACAAGCAACTTTGTGATGGCTCCCATCAAAAAAACACCTGCCGAATCTACAGAGGTAGTTTTGTACCTTTTATGGCATTTTGAGTATGGTATGCTTGGGTTTATGGAATGACTTAGTGTATTTTCCTAGGCAATCCACTGTGTTGGAAAAGATGGTCTGGCCATGTGTCTGAGTAGTGGCTGGACTTTGTTTGGATTTACTGTTTGTGGTGAATGAAAGGGATGATTGGTCCTTGTCGATGAGTGATATATGGTAGTATATGCTATCTTATGTTGGTCCTAGTTGTGTTGCCGACTGGTTTGTCTTTCTTTCCATATTGTTTTACAAAGTCTTAAGCTTGTGTTTTGGGCTGTAACACGGCTCATTCTATAGAATACGGAGTATGGTTAGAGGAAGAGTGTAATCTCGGGCTGTGGAACTGATATTCTCTCTCAGTTTGTGGGGTTGGGGTTGATCTACCTTGACTCTTAGCATTATCTTGTAGTGGTGTGTTGGAAGGGATGGACTCGCCATGTGTCTAATCATTGGTTGGACTATGATCGGATGTTCTACTGTGTGTGGTTATTGAAATAGATGATTGGGTTTTGGACGATGTTTGATATAAGGTAAGTTTTGATATCCTTTCCTCGTCCTGGCTGTTTTTGCCGACTGGTTTGCTGATGGTCAATTCACTGTTATCGACTAGTTTGCTGGTCAATTCACTGCTGCCGAGTAGGGTAAGGTTGGGATGCTTACCCTTGATTATTAAGTTTGTCTTACAACTGGTTGATGGATAGGATGGAGTGGCCTTCTGAGTTGCTTTTGGCTAAATCATATTCTGATGATCGATTTGGTTTGGTAATGGAACTATTGAAAGGATAGAAATAGGCATTATGCACTTAACTACTCTTAGGATGTATCCTTGTTATTGGGGTGTTCTATGCTGGCCGTAGCAGTTGCCGACTAGGCCTTTGACTAAAGAAAGGTTGTGTGGGTTCGAATGTTCCATTATGTTGTGATAATGGGATAGGTGATTGGCTCATTGCTGTTCTTTGATATATGGTAGGATAAGGTGTCCTCGGTTGGCCCTAGCCTTTGCCGAGTGGGTTTTGTGTTTTTACCAACTAGTAAGTTGGGTGACCGTACTTTATCACATTAGATGAAGTTTTGGGTTGCTTCTTAGCATTGCCTTACAATGGGAGGATGAAAGTGGTAGTATTTGTTGTCCCTAGCTAGTGTGGGAAGTCTTCTCTCTTTTCCCTTGGTTGTGGTATTCAAAAATGAATGAACATGTGCATTACTTTTATCCTCTCTATTTTGGTTTATACTCTATAAATGATATTTTGGGGATTATGTTAGGTAATCCACTAATGCCAATTTTGCTTTTTTTTTTGCTAGAAAGAGGCATCATGCAGTCAACTGATCTTAAGTTGTATCCTAGCTACTGCGTGATTTTGAATTTTAGGGTTTGAGAATCAAATTCAACACTCTATAACAGGTTGTCGGGCTATAGTGCCGACCATCTCTTTCTGACTAGTACAAAGGTTTGGGATGCTTCTTGACTCTTGGCCTTGCCTTACTTTTGGATGAGGGATATGGTAATTAACCATTTGTATAAGCATTTTCTAGACTATGTTCGGATATTCTACATAAAGGATTAAGGGGATTTGGTGATTGGTTCCTTGCCAAGTTTTGGGATAGAATGGTTTTTTTTTGCCATCCTTTGTTGGCCCTAGCTATTGCGGATTATCTTCTCCCCTGTTCATGTCTTTAAACCAGCTAATGAGTACGGAAACTATATGGACTATATGAAGGTCCAGAAGGGTGATGTGTATACCAGTTATTAAGTTGGTTTTGTGTGGATTATGTTGATCCACATCTTTCAGCTGCTTTTGCAGCAATAATATTACTACCCTATCATTATTCATTATTTTTTATTTTTGATGATACGTGGCTAGTATGGCTGGACTGGTTAGCCAAAAGGGTGGCTTGATGGGTTACTAGAGGGTTATCCTCGACTGACTTGTGTCGCTAGATGACTGGAGCGCTATTAAAATTACTAACTATCAATTATTTTTTGGTGCTATCTGGCCGATATGGCTGGCTGTTTGGGCAGAATGGCTGGCATGGTCGGAATATTGTATAGTTTTCCCTCAACTAACTCTTCTTGTAATGGTTGGTTGCAGCAATAAAGTGTTCACTAATTGTTGGTTATTTATGTGCTCGGAATTATACCAGCAGCAGAATGTTGACACATCATGGATAAATCTAAAGTTTTGGTTGGGGTTTTCGATTGGAATACTATGGTTGTTATGGCCCTTTGTTCGGCTTGAGAGTATTGGTTGAAGCTTGGGTGTATAAGGCTTACAGTATTCTTTGGAAGCTAACATACATGGTTCAATGGTTGGCATAATCTGACTTGTAACTGGCAGGCGGATGTGTTTCTGTAAAAGGTTTTTCTGATGATGACTGTCTGCATATCCTGGTTGGTCTCAAAGGGAATATGACTTTCAGATTGCTTAAACTCATGAAAATCTCTTTAACTCATGAAAATATGCTTTCTAAAGGAATTTTTTAATATTAAAATTAATTTCAAGACGAACATGCTATTCTCACCGGTAATTAAGATTGTCGAAATGAACCATATCATGGCTTGAATTCACAATTGATGTAACAAGAACTAGGTCCTGGCTTGTTAAAACTTTACTTTAAATTAAAGTTAGACTTGAATTAAAACTATATGGTTTTTTTTAAAAAAATCATATTTTGTTAAAAACATACAAAATTATGGCATATGGAAAACACAAAATTACTTATCACTTTGATTATTAGCAGCATGATTTTTTCTTTTTTGGTACCTCGGTGACATGGATGACAACTGGGTCACCCTAGTTACCTGCAATGCTATCTGGAAGCTAACCAAAAGTTTGTTTTCTTACTGTGGATGCAGGTAAGGGTGTCCTCTCCTTGGTTACTGATTAAGAAGATGAAGTGTTGTACTTGTAATTATTGGAATAAAACAGGACCACCTTACCCTTTATTGTCCTGTAACTAAGATGGATTTTCTTTGGATATACTATCGAAAGAAATACATGATTTTGTACTATATGTGTAGGCCAAGCTCTTTGTAGAATATCTCATGTGTTATGTATATTGTTAATAGTTAAAACTCTCTGTCCTTAAGCAAATGGGTGCTTTTCAGCCCCCTCAGGTTGCCCTAGAGCACCAAGACCTAGTCTACAGGATTTTAATCCTTAGAAGAAATGGCTTGCAACCATATTTTCTTGGATAAGGAGTATCCCACACAACCGTTATGACCTTCTTTCTTGGTTGTCTTTAAGATGGAATACTTACCAACTCCTCTTATGGATCTTACTAATATTTTCCTTTTTCTGGCTTCAAATAATCCCTATCTCTGCTACCCTTGACCTTTCTACCTTGCCCTTCTCTCCGGCATCCCTGCTCATGATTAAATTGATCCAAGATGCTTTAGCCATTTCTCTCCTAAACCAATACTCAAAAGTAACAGAGACCCATGACTCGATCATGAATCTGTTAACTTTCAACGACTGGGTTTTGATCCTCGCCAACCTAGTTGCTGATTCAAAGGAAGGGTTACTTCATCTGCAGAGATTGGATTCCAATCTATATGCTATTGAAATGAGTCATAAAATTGATCTGCTACAATTCTCGGCTAAGGGAGCCGACCTATCTAACTTTATCAAAAAATTATGTGGCCTCACTTCTTGTTTTGCTTCCACTAAAACATTTGATCCTGCTAAGGCTCCTAAAGGCCTTTTTTGTAGGGATGATGCGGCTCTAGAAGTAGTAAAAAGCTTTCAACAGGGACTTAGCTGGTCAAGCGAAACTTATTTACTTGATATGGTACCAAAAGTCTCTAAATGTTTTCCTTTCCTCCCTCCTAGGCAGATTGCCATTGAAGGAATTGAGCTTGACCATCAGCTTTGGGAACTTCAAAATAAAGCTTTTGTTGCACCCATCTCTATAGAGACTTGGGTTTTCTTAGCAACGTTACCAGCCTCTACTAGTGAAGACTCTCGACTCGAGACCCTCAAAGGAGTTCAGTTCTTGGACAAAGGTGATGTCATAAAATCACCTTTCAGTATGCACTTCTTGGATTCTAGGAGATGCCCTGTCTTATCAGGCATTTATTTCAGAACCAAGGGGACTATGAAATTTTCTAAACAAAGCAGTGAATTCTATTCTGATTCTATTTGGAACATCTACCGTCCCTACATTAAGTGTGCATGCAAAGCTTTGGATGCAAAAGCAGACTGTGAAAGCAACATCCTCTGGTTTGATCATGCTATTTGATTTCTTCTCAACCATCTGGAGGACCTCTTCCCATCACACACGGAGGAGAATTTTCTACCTATGATCTGTTCATGGCTTGGTGACCAAGCTAAGGAAGTTGTGCAAGCCCAGATTGCATATCTACACTTCAGGAACTTCATGTATGAGGCTCTGAAGGAGCTAAAGTTAGATGCACCTAGTCATTTACTTTTAAATATTAGTGCTTCTAAAGGGATCATACATATTCTATCCCTTCTCAAACCTTCACTCGATGCAAATGAGTCCCCCACCCTTAAAAGGCCTCTGTTGACTAGTTCTGCGTCTCACTCTATCACCTCATTTTTATCCCCCTCTTCTACACCTGGGTCTTCTGAAGGACATAATAAAGCTAGAAGCTATGTCAAAGGAAGGGGGAAGAATCTCCCTATCAAGAAAAATTTTAACTCTTGGTTTTATTGCTTTTTCAGATCAAGCGGACTACTTCTGGGAAGCTGGTTTTTTGAAAAAAAGATTATCTAAAGAAGCGTATAATTCACTGCCATGTTTTGAATCGGTTTTTTGATCTTTTTACACCAAAGTCTTTGATACAAAATGCCTTTCAACAAGTATTTGGCAATAATAGTATGTTAGATGAATTAACTTTTGGTTGGACCTTTGACCCACCATTGAAGAATTTTGTGTATTCTACAAAATTTTTGACATGTGACAAACAACCATCATGTTTGTCACATGTGACATGTGACAAACAACCATCGTGTACATGTCCTCTTTTTAGAGACTACTGTTTGGATTCTGGTGAGTTTGGACAATGCGTTTGTACTACAGATCTATCCTTTTAGAGACTACTGTTCAGATTTTGGTGAGTTTGGACAACATGTTTGTACTACAGATCTATCTTTAATTGGTTCAAAGGAAATCAAAGACCTATTAGGTAAGGGTCTAAATCATATCCAATTACAACCATTAAACCCACATTTGGCTTTTGCCACACTACTTACCTACTTGGCTGACATAGCCGAGATATTGAATTTAGAAAGTCTACAACATGCTAGACTTTCTAATTCTCTATTCTCATATTTTCAAACATGTATTGGGTCAATCCCACCTACATGGTTAAGCCATAAAACAACTTGGCTCTCTCCCTCACTGCTTTCCATGATAAATAAACTAAAACAGAATTGGTTTGTGGTAGGACTTGACAAAGCCCCTCATATACCTACTCTTATCTGCAAGCACCTAGCCAAAGTAGAAGCTGAGGCTAGACTTAAAGGACCAGAATTCCTGGTATCTGAAAAGTGTCCAAAAGAAACCATACGCTTCCTAGGTATTTCACTGAGTAACTTTAAACTAGACACTCATAGTTCTAAACTACCTTTACTTTTTCCCACGTATAAGAGTCACAAGCATAAGTTTAGGTGGATTTCAGATGCCTCTAATTGCATTATGTTACATGCCACAAATGTAATTACTGCATGTCCCAATCTCATTCTCACTGACTTCAACAACATTTGCGAGGAAAAATTTATAGTAGTAAAAACCTTCACGGGATAGTGAATAACTTTTGGTTAGTAAAAAACGCAACTGAGGTGTTCATTAATCTACCATAGTGCATCTTTTTCATTTTTCAGCAAATATCACGCAGTGCTATGAAAACATATCACTCTTCGAACCTTTGGGGATTTTTTCTATCCTTCAACAGATTAGTAAATGGGTCTGGAAAACAAAATATGATGGGCTATCACACAATTTCACTTACTCGGAGTCCTAGATGGGAAAAAATGCACATAAGGGGCCACCCACTCACTATAATCAGTGTAATCTAATTATGATTATTTCAGAACTGTTTTTATTGCTAGGGAATCAATGCTTTCGGCAGATCCATGGTATCCCTATGGGATTCTCATGCTCACCAGTTATGTGCAATCTTTACCTCAATTTTTTTGAGTATAGATGGTTATTGAAACAGCTGGAGACAACAGACACCACTATTGATCTAACACTCTTTCGACATACCTGCAGGTATATGGATGATTTATTGAGTTTAACAATCCCAATTTTGCAAAATACTTACCGTTAATATATCCCGACACTTTTCATATTGAATCTACCTCGTTGGAATGCTTGAACGATACCGAGATTAATGTCATTACTAAAACAATATTTTTGAATATAGAGTTATCACTTCTTTCTCCATTAACTGGAAGGTATGTCACAAAGTTCTCTGGGAAAAGAGACAATCTGCACCTGAGCTTGATCAAATATGTCAAAAGGAAGAGTAATTGTCCACATAAGATAGCTGTAAAAAACTTCTTGGCATAGTATATCTGATTATGTACTCATCCTCGAGCTCGTTCTTAGCCTTTCAGGCAATTTGTCACCTTATGAGGAAAGGGTCTCTTTGAGAATTTAGGAACAAGGCTAAACTTCTCTTCGTCCTATCATCCGCAAACGGATGGCCAAAGTGAAATAGCTAACCTAACAATTCTCGATCTACTAAAATCCTATGTAACGGAAGTAGATCAAAGATCCCAATGGGAGAAGTACTTACCCTTAGTGGAGTATGCCTACAATAACACTATACATACTTCCACGGGAAAAGCACCTTTTGAGGTAATTTAGGGAAGATCAAAAAGTCCCTTGCTACTTAAGGTACACGGGAAGATCTTCGGTGCAGATGAGTATAGCCGAGACCTACAAGAATCTTCTTAAAAGATTAAGGATGCTATCTCTATCTCACAGCAAAGGCAAAAGGCTGCTACTGACAATCACAAAAGAGCTCAAGCCTTTAAATAAAATGATTGGGTCTTTGTAAAATTTCCCAAGGCTTGATTAAGGCACACAATGGGCAAGAATCCTATGGGACACCAAAAGTACTATGCTAAGTTAGCAAAGAGGTACTATGGTCCTTTCCAGATTATTAGGCCAATCAATGAGATGGCCTATCAACTCAAGTTGCCCAGTCATTGGCTCATACACAATGCTTTCCATGTGAGCCTATTAAAGCCTTACACTAAGGAGAGCCACCTCAAGAACCAACTACTGAAGACCCACCGGAGATCGAGAACTAAGAAGAGGTGTTGCAACCCGAGTCCATTCTCTGACATCAAGACAAGGTACTAAGAGGCGGTAAGACTATCCGACGATATCTTATTAAGTTTAAGAATTATCCTTTTGAAGATGCTAGATGGATGCAAGGCATACAATTACAGGATAACTTAAATCTTGTCAATGCTTACAATGCTTCCCTAGAGTAAGCAAATGTACAAATGTTTAAAATGAAAAAAGTTTTTGTCTTATAAGACTCTCTAGTTTTTCTTTATTGTGCACAAAAATGAAGTAGTATGCATGCTTAGATCAAGTTTGCAGAGACAACGTCTCCCGAACACCAAGTAGAGCTTGTCACTCTACTATGGAAGATTGATAGGACTAATGTTCAGACATGCTTGTGGCAGCTTAGGCTCTCAAGTGCCAAATGGACTAGTCATCCATTCTGGAAAGATGTCGTAGGGTAACATAGGGATCCTCTACCCGCTAAGAAAAGGACTAATGAATATGCTTTATCTTCTCTACCCCATAGTCGATGACGACTATGATTTCAAGAGAGAGGTAATGTCATAATAATCAATATCTAATTCTCCTAAATGATTTTCTCATGTTAAATTGATCATTTAATATGGGGAAGTGCCAGGGGAGAAAATCTAGAATATTGGTTAAGCTAGCAGACTGGCCATAGTAGGGATCCAAAGGAGGGAAAATAGGGATCCAAAGGGGGGGACATCTGCAAAAGAGCAATGTGCAAAAATGGGCTTAAAAGACCCTAAGGTTCAGCCCATTAAGACTTCTAAAATGCTAAGGTTCCAAAATTCAAAGGTTGTGTCCAAAGGCCAAATACTAGGGAAATTGGATGCTTAGTGTGTGTCACAAAAAGTCTTTGTCAATCCCTACATAGGAGGGGTCGAGCCTTGCAAGTAGGGGAATGAGGGACACATGTCAGCTCCATAGATCAGATGCCCACAAGGTGTACCCAATTCCTATTGGATGGCCTTGGAGGTGGACCAATGAGAATTAGGCTAGAGTAAATCTAGTTTAATTAATTTAAAAACACTTAATAAAAGAACCAATAAGAATTAATCTCTCTAGAAGACTATTGGGCAGTTTCCCAAGGGGACCAATGAGCATTCAACACCCCAATGGCTTGCGTGATTCCTCATGGCCAGGAGGCAAAGGGGTCCAATGAGAGTTTAGTTGAATTAAATAATTACTTAAAGCTCTCACTTATGCTGCTTAATTACCATTGGCTAAGCCTAGGGAGGTCCAATAGGATGCTAGCAAGAGCAAAAAGCAAGAGGGGTCGACCAAGAGAGAGAGGGGGCTGATTTTTGCAAGGCATTATCACACACACACTCACACAATCTCATGTGTGAATAAAAGAAGACTCTCTCTCCTTTTCAAGCTTTAATGGAAAGCTTACCACCTACTGCAAGCTTGTGAGAAGGGAGGCCTACATCAACAACTCTTGGCTTTGTGATGCAAATCCAACCAAGATCCAAGCTTCAATGCATGCTCATCTCCTCTACCATGCTAATTACTAAGCTAAGCTATGCTAATATGAGTGATTATGTGAGGAAATGTACATCTTTCTTGTAAGAATACTCCCTCTTCCTCTCAATCTACTCTCATACCCCGCTAGCTCTCACCATATTCGAAGGTGTGTGAGGTCTTGGGTTTGAGACCATGAGGGAATTGATGTTGTGTTTGATAAGTGTTTTGCTTAGTGCATGAAGTTTCCATCTTCATTGCACTAGCTAGTATTGAAGGAACACAAAGAATTGTATTGTAAAATGTCTCTCTTTATGGGAGAAACTATAATACAAAGCCTTTTGGATGGGGGATCGGCTCCATGCAAATCCGGTCCTCCTTAATTTCTCTCTCTTTTGAAGTATTGTTCATGCTATCTAACTAGGTGTTATGCTTTTTGTTTCTCTCACCTCCCAAGCACTCTTGTTATTCTCATTAGGAAGCTATTCTAATGAAATGCTCACTATGTTCATGCTATTTTCCGCTACACACAAGTTACTAGACCATTAAATGTTACACGATGAGTGATATGTGGTAGTATATGCTATCTTATGCTGGTCCTAGCTGTGTTGCCGAGTGGTTTGTCTTTCTTTCTATATTGTTTTACAAAGTCTTAAGCTTGTGTTTTGGGCTGTAACGTGGCTCATTCTATCCATTATGGAGTATGGTTAGAGGAAGAGTGTAGTCTCGGGCTATGGAACTGATCTTCTCTCTCAGTTTGAGGGGTTGGGGTTGATCTACCTTGACTCTTGGTATTATCTTGTAGTGGTGTGTTTTAAGGGATGGACAGGCCATGTGTCTAATCATTGGTTGGACTATGATCGGATGTTCTACTGTGTGTGGTTAGTAAAAAGATTATCGGTTTTTGGACGATGTTTGATATAAGGTAAGGTTTGATATCCTTTGCTCGTCCTGGCTATTTTTGCCGACTGGTTTGCTGGTCAATTCACTGCTACCGACTGGTTTGCTGGTCAAAAAAATTCAGCATTACGACGGCGTGAAAATGAAAAATCGCAAAATTTTCAATTCCTAACATCACATTGCATTGCATCAACATAGCATAGCATTACATTACATCATGGTGGGATATCTACACAATTCTACACATCTCTAGATTCTAGAGAGGTTGAAAAGACAACTTTAATTACCTTTCCGTTGAAGCTCAATTGAATGGTCGATTGCTCCAATCCTTCATAGCAAATTAGTAAGTTAGCAAAAATTAGTCAAATTAGCAAGGGGTTAGTGAGAAATTAGAGTGTGTAAACACACAATTGGCAAGATATGGTCACACATTAGGGAATTATGAACACAATGCTTCATGCACACACATTCAAAATCCACAAAAACATAAACACACAAGTGAAACTAGTAGTGAAATTAGTGAGGGAACACTTTTATTTATACCACAATTATACTAGCATAAGCAATCGTCCCCGGTAGAGGTGCCAAATTTTGGGGGTTCCATCATTGCAATAGCTCCAATGACCAACAAAATTATCGATCCGGAGGGATGAGCTACCCGGCTAGGGCATGGAAACACTCACACGGTTAGTGAGCTAATCGTGGCAACACAAATGGCTAACTCTATGAGGTGAGCTTCTCGGACTATGGAGGAGCTAAGCCGCAATGAAGGGCAATCTCCATATCCACTTCTCTTCACCTCTAATCAACCCAATCACACACACTACCATTGCAAGACACACACAACACTAATCCTATCATGCGACACACTAATTGCAAGCACACACACATAGATCTATTGAGCACCACACTCCAATCAAACCTACATGCACACACAAGCAAAAGAGGGCAATCACACAAGATTAGAGAGGGATTAACCACTAATTAGTTAAGATCTAGTTAATATAAGCATCATAGGCAATATAAAGAAGTAAGAGAGAGGCATAGTGAGAGAGAATGAATCATTGATTAGTCTTAATCAAGTCTCATGAGCAAGGAGAAGCTCAAGGACTCCATAGCCACACACCTCAAGAGCTCTCACCAAAGAGTGCTCTCAACAAATGACTTGAGAACCCTAATTTCTTTTACACACTACCTTATATACCTAGGTTAAAAATATGCAATGTCCGGGTGCCCAAGGCCTTTAGGTCTCACCACTTACTAAATCTGCAACCTAGGCACTGTAAGTGACCTATTATTTACAACTTGGAACTCCCATTAAGCCCGTAACACATTAGACATATTACAATGGCTTAAAATAAATCGGGAATTTACAATACGTGACCATTTTGGGAAAACGTGGAAAATGTGTAATTCCAATCTTTACTACTTCTTTGTATTCATCCTTGATGTGCATCCGTACGTCTTTGGTCTTTAGCGGCTTCTGTTAACTGACGTTGACTTTATTAACAATGTGGAAAGTGGTCTACGAGCATTTTTTGGCATTTTTTCACCAAAAAAACACTTGCAAACCTCTGGCCATACACTCGTGAGCCGTTTCGCAATGCTTAAAGCCATATATCTTGGTGAAAAGCTAAGTGGGCTTGCGTGCAAGCTCTATGGCTAACTGCATTGTCAAACGGCTCGTCGGTGTTTGTGTTCGTCAGTGTTTTTTGGTGAAAACGCTTGCGAACACATAGAGCCACACACACTAGAATTGGAGCTGATCTCTTGAGACAGATAATTCCAGTGTTAGAAGATTTCAACTATTAGTGTTAGAAGATTTCAGACAGTAGACTGGACAAAAATCAGAGACTGGACTGGAATTTGGATACTGGAATAAGAATCAGACTTATGTACTGAGAATAATATTCAGATTTAGATTCAGAGTATTGGACACAAAGGAAGTGTGACTGGAATATCTGCCATGATTGGGATTACAGATAAAAGATTATAGTGAGTATGATATGATTTACAAAGAGAGTACAGCCGACAACAACTACCAATGATTGACGACTCAAGTACAAATGTCGCCAAAATGCTAAGCCAAATGCCAACAATTTCCAACCCGATTACAATGTAATGGGCCCTATTTATACACTTTGAATTTACCATAGTAATTACCGTAGTAATTACTAAATAATTTGTTGTCTGTCTCATAAGAGAACGTTCCCACTTAGTGAAACTATCTAGCCGTCTACATCCTTCCCTTCTTTCTTGAATTTTGGCAAGATTCCAAAATTTCTGAAAAATTCCCCTGTCTGATTCTGATTTGAGACTGAAAAATCCACCGTTTGGTTCTGATGTTGGGGATCGGACTTGACCAATGACAGAGTGGCCATACAAAGATTGCGAGAGGCAGCTGAAAAGGCCAAGGTATTGCGAGAGGCAGCTGAAAAGGCCAAGGTAGAGCTCTCATAGTCTACACAAACTGACATCAACCTTCCAGCTGAAGAAGAAAAGTTGCCACTGAATTCTGAGATGGAACTACCCAGTATCCTTCCATTGAACCATCTTTCATTTGCCCTTTGACCTGGATGGCGTTTGAGAAGTCCCAGTACCAGCATTCTCCTTCTAAATCAGTCGGTAAATGGTCTTCTGCTCAAGTTGATCTCGCCTTTCTGTGGTCATATCTACTTCATAAGGGGTGAGGGAATGATAGGTCTTGGTGTCAGGATCATAGAGTGTGTGTCTGCCTTTGGTAATCTTGGTTCTGGCCAGCTTGTGACAATGCGAAGCAGTATGGATCCATCCTTCTGGAAGAGGCTGACTAGTTTTGACCCGAGCTTCGAAAAGGATCTCAGTCATCTCCCTATACTATGGTGCCAGGCCCGCCTTAGCTGCAATATCCTTTTCAGGAAATTTAGAAGATTTGACAGTAAGTTGCAGCAGCTGATTAGTGATCTTGGTCAGGCCCCTGATCTGAATCTTCCACTGACCCATACACATCCAGATCCTATGCATCTCCTCTTTCAGTGCCTGAATATCATTGAGTTGGAGAGCATCATTGAACAACGTTTGCCAAGTCTTCCATTCCATAGTCGATCGCTCATACCAATCCTGAAGCTCATCAATAATCTTGAAGTATGTAAGGCGATCAACCGGTTCTGGATGTTGAGGATAAAGTGTTGGAAAGAATCTTGGCAACTTCGTCTCTCTTACTGGAAAGGCATACAAGAGAACTGGAGAATCAGGCACAAATTCTAAAAAATTTAAAATAGCCTGGTACTCTTGCTGCATCATCTTTCTGGTGATTCTCACTAGCTGGAACAATTTGCGGAGAGCAGTTGTCTGTGCTCCAACTGACATTCTAGTTTGAGGTCCTTTACTAGTGGCAGTTTGATCCTCAAGAATGGCCCTTACTCTCTGATCCAAGACTCCTCTGGCACTTTGCATCTGCATCAAAACCTCCTTTAACTATTCTCTAACATCCTTCATACATTTGTAAGTTGGTTTTTTCCCCAGAAGAAGTTCTAATTCAAGGGCAAGAGAGCGACAATCTGCAGTAGACTGTCTTTTCAAGTGTGGGTTGGTCACTCTCTCTTCAGCAGTGATTATCCATTCAGGAACCCTTTCCAGCAGTTGGACTGTGCTGGGATGTGCAAGTAAACGGCAAGTTTCTTGATCATGAAAAGCCGTTGATTTCCAATGCTCCACCATTTCCTTGGCCCAACATACAGTCTTTGAAAACGTTCCAGATCAGACAAGAGATCATCATCCTCCAGATACTGTCTGGTTATGGAAGCCTGCTGATGTCTCAGTTTCCTGTTCAGGGTAATAAGCTGTAAGGAATACTGATGATCAGCAGCTAATCCCTCATCCTGCACTTTTCTTTTCCCTTTAGCCTCCCTACTGAGCTGGGACTGATCATCTGGCTGATTCCCAGTGTGACAGGGCTGCTATTCTTCAGACTACTGATTACCCGATTGGTGCCCTTCATTCTGGTCTTCCTTCTGGCCCTCATTCTGGCGTGGCTGGTCTGGCTGTGACTGACCTCCTTCAGTTGGCCCTGTACCACCAGTACCAGGTCCTGGAGGTGGAGATGGCGGTGGGACATCATCATCATCATTTGTATGCCCTTCTTCTTGGTCATCCTCCTCCTTATCAGCTCCTTCGTCCTTATCTTCTTCTTCCTTGTCTTCTTCTACTTGATCCAAGGATTTTGCTGCTCAATATAATCCAGTATTTCTTGATTCATTAGAGCATTTTTATACTCAGTCACTTTGTCCTGCAAATCACTCTGCATACTTTCCATCAAAGACTTCAAATTTTCTAAATCAAAGACAACATTGCCTACTGGATTTAAAATTTCAGCTAGGCTGTTATAAATGTATATGTCAGTGAGGGAAGCCTTTAGAGCTGTATGGCGAATAAACAAGGAGTTGAATTCAATTCTCTTCATTTTTAGCATTGTTTCAGCCCGTTCTGCAGCTCTCAGCGCTTCATTCCTTTGATTCTTGATGATCATTATCTCAGACTCCGCCTTAGCTAGCTTTTTGTTTAAGAGCTCAATAGCCCTTTCTAAATGAGATTCAAGTAGCCTATGTTGTATATTCTGCTCATCTCGTGCTATCTTGAGCTTCTGAATCTGGTCTTCAGCTTCCTGCAAGTCAGCTTTTGCCTTTTTCACTTCATCTTCTGACCCTGTAATCTAGGCGCTTTTTCAGATTGTGGTTGAAGTCTAAGCCATACTTCACAATCATTATCAAACTTGGGATAACAAACTCCATAGGAACCATAGCTTCAGTGCCATACACCATTCTGAATGGTGTCATCTCAGTAGTGACCTTATAAGCTGTCCTATACGCCCATAGCGCAGTCTGGAGTTTCAAATCCCACTGGTCTGGTTTCTTTTGCACCACCTTAGTGAGAATAGTCTTGATTGTCTTGTTTCTACTTTCAGCCTGTCCATTGCATCTGGGATAATAAGGAGTAGATTTCCGATGCTTGACTGAAAGCATATCCTATAGAATTTCCATAGTGTCATTGATAAAATGTGTTCCTTGGTCTGACACAATCTCTACTGGACATCCATATCGGCAGACAATATTCTCAAATAGAAACCTTGCAGTTGACTTCTCTGTGTTGTCAGGAAGAGATTTAGCTTCCACCCACTTAGTGATATAACAAGTATCCATTACTATGTACTTGTTCTTCCTGGGGGTAACCTTCTTAAAAGGTCCCATAAAATCTAACCTTCTTAAAAGGTCCCATAAAATCTAATCCCCATTTCATGAACATGCCCAGTGGTTGTACTGGCGTCAAAGGAGTCATATCTGCAGCTATTGGTCGACCCATTATTTGGCATATGTCACAAGTTTTACAAAAACTTCTAACATCAGCTATCAGTGTTTGTGGTGGCAATCAGTGTTTGCCACCACAAACCAGCTTGCAGAATCTTCTCGTAGGTTACTTCGTTGGAAAAATGTCCACCAGATTCACCATTATGTGCTTCTAAAATCACTTGCATTCTTCCTTCCATAGGCACACAACGTCGAAGTATACCATCAACACCCAGTCGATAGAGTGATCCTCCGATGACAGTAAATTTCAAGCTTTTTATGACCAGAGCTTTCTTCTAGTTCTGCTTCCAGTCCTCTGGAAAGGCACCTTGAGAAAGAAACTGATAAACATCATACCATTCAAGATCAATTGATTCTGTTGTCTCTAGCTAGAATAAGTCAGCGTCCACTAGTTCATCCCTCAGGGGTGATTCTGAATAACCTTCCGTACTTCTTGACAGAAAATCATCTCCACACTGATTCTTGCCAGGCTTATGAAAAATTCTGAATTCAAACTCCATTAGGAACATCATCCATCTTATCAGCCTGCCTTGAATAATGACTTTATTAATCAAGAACAGAAGAGCCTGATGGTCCACATAAAAATGGAACAAATTTCCCAACAGGTAATGCCTGAACTTTGTAGCGCTGAGAGCTACAAAGTAGTTGTATATCCTTGTTCAGCCTGACTGAATCTGCGACTGGAAAAATAAACCGGATAATTAGTCCTTCCGTCTGGCTGAGCCAATATTGCCCCCATTGCCAATCCCGAAGCATCTACATGTACATGGAGAATAACATCCTAGTTTGGTTGCTTAAGGACTGGTTTACTGATAATGGCCTTTTTCAGATTCTGGAAGCTCTCCTCACATTCAGCAGCCCAGTTGAACTTACTGGTCTTCTTTGTAAGCTCATATAATGGTACTGCTTGAGAAGCAAACTTATGTACAAACCTTCTATAGAAGTTAACATAACCCAGGAAAGAGCTCAATTCTGAAGCATTTCTGGGTGCTTTAGCTTGTTGAACACACTGAATTTTGTCATTGGCCATTTCTATTCCATTTCGGGAAACCACATGTCCCAATAGCTATCCCTTCCAGACTAGGAAAACAGATTTGAATGGATTCAAACAAATCCGCTTCTCCTGAAAGCATTTGAAAACCATATCTAGGAATAGTAGGTGTTTTTCCTCATCTGAATATACAGTTAAGTCATCCATAAAAATGGCAAGGAACCGATGAAGTAATTTATTAAGCATCTCCATCATACACCGCTGAAAGGTAGCTGGTGCATTGCACAGGCCGAAAGGCATCACCAGATACATGAAAGCTCCCCACTCGGTGATGAAAGTGATCTTCGCTCTATCTTCAAGAGCGATCTGTAACTGGTTATAGCCACTATAACCATCCATAAAGCTATACATTTCATCTTCTGCGATCTCATCAAGCAACATGTTAGTAAAAGGCAATGGAAATGGATCTTTGATAGTTTGGGCGTTGAGTTTCCTATAGTCGACACAAACTCTCAATTTCCCGTTCTTCTTGGGAACGACGACTATGGGAAATAGGCAATCGCTACTAGCCACCTCTGTGATGAGCCTAGCCTTGAGAAGATTATCAATCTCCTCATTGACCTTCTTAGCATAGTTGGGGTTCATTCGGTATCTTTGCAGTCGTACTGGCCTAGCATTTTGCTTCAACGGTATTCGGTGCTGACATACTTTAGGATCCACTCCCTTCATGTCTGTGTGTTCCTAGGCAAACACGTCTTTGTAGTTCTGAAACATCCTGCATGCCTTTTCCTTCATTGCCGGGTTGAGATGCTTGTTGTCTTTGATCATCCTAGGACTATCCTCCGATCCTAGGTTCCATTCTTCCACTTCTTGGTCGTCTGGAAGCAACCAATTAGGCCCGCCTCCTTTTCGTTTGGTCGACTCTTCAACATAATCCCAGGATGGCCCATTCCGTTCTGAATCAGCATTCTAATCCACTGTGTGTTCTTCAGAATGTACTGGCTCATCTACCATACCAGTATCAGTTGATTCCACCAACCTCCCAGTTAACTGAACTGTTCTTTCCCCTGTGTTGATTTCAGTAAACTGATCGGGGAATTGCTTTTTCTGCTTTTCGGCATGCTCTTTATTCAGTAAGACTGCATTCAAGTCAATCTCTGCTAAAGGGAATATGTTCATGGCCGCTAACATTCGTTCTATCTTCTTGGCCCTGTACTTCTGGCATAACTCCTTCAGCCTCAGTTCTTTTCTCCAGCTCCCAGTATTGTTCATCTGGATCTGAATTCTGCCGCTGGCCACTTCTATGGTTAAGGTTTGATTTGCATAGTCATGAACAGCATGTGCTGTTCTCAACCATGGGCGCCCTAGCAACATCCCATATGCCCCTTGCACATCCAGAACTAAGAAACTGGTTTTAAATTTTTCCCTGACCACTCTTATCTGCATATTTTCAATCATACCCATCGCTTGTACCACTCTGCGATCTGCCATTCGCACTTTAAATGGTGCTGGGTTTAGATTCATGATACCCATTCTCTACTGGAGATGAACTCCCATTATGTTGACTCTTGCTCCTCCATCCAAGATAACACTTGAGAGAGGCTCCCATTGCTTCCTAGCCTTGTAGTCCACCTGAATGAGAGGAACTTCATCATCTTGGACGGCTGTCAAGTCCACTATTCTGGCCTCCGTCTCAGCTTTCCTGTCTTGGGGAGGTCACTTAATAAAACTGTAACCTATCACGTGAGTTCAACAGAAGGGTATTTAAAGTTCTTGAAACTTATAGAAACATATATACAGAAGGACATTATTTTTTAAAATTTAAAAAAAACTTACAAATTTTAAAAGAAAAGGGTACATTATATTCTTAACAAAATTCACAGATAAGGGGTTTTACAAACATGTCTTGAACGCACGTGATATGGTAGTTTTACACATAGTGAACCCCCCGAGTTTCCTGTGCTGTCTACTGAAGTTTGCCACTTCAGGCAAGGTTTTTCTGATATCCTCCAGCTCTACAATCAACTTCTGAATTCTATCACAAATTTTAACATGGATTTCTTCTCTCTCTTGGTCAGACTGATTTTCAGAGCTCAAAGAACTAGTATCTTCACACTGCCATTCCTCTTTTGCAGTGCTTCCAATCCTTCCATCACCTCTCAGTTCATCAGCCATTCCTTGTACCGCAGCCAGCATGGTCTCATGTATGGCCGGTATTGACTAATCTTTATCAATTGATTGGGCTGGTATCCTCTAAATGACTTGAGCTTCAGAACTTTCTGGCTGCTCTGGCAGCTTCTTGGCCAAATCCTCCGTGATTTTGGCCGCTAGTTCCCTCTGCTCTTGCCATTCATCTACCACCTTCTATTTACCTTTGGCCTTCCAAATTTCTCTTTGTTGAGCCCACTTGCTGCTGGTAGTATTGATTGGTGTTTCTGAAGTATCTGGAATTTCTTCAATCACTACACCCTTGCTTCTTGTGACTACCCGTACTGGGACTGGCTCTAGTGCCTTAGCCTCAGTAGCAGTAGGTGCAGGTGCTACAAAATGGCCATACTTCCCACAAGAGTAGCAATTCATACTCCTATTCTGGAAGTTTCCACGTCCTCTGCCTCGGCCCATACCCATTGAAATCGGCCATGTCCTTGACCAGTACCACTGGCACCTGGCCTCTCCTCTTGAGATACTTTGGCGGGTTCTACCTTCATTGGTTCAGTATAGGCTACCACTGACAGGTCTTTGCCCTTCTTAAAGTGATGAATCCTGATGCCGCAATTGTTCCATAAGTGACCAAAAGCCTTACAGTAAGTACATTGTGGGCACTCGCTAGAGATATGGTCCTTGGATTTGCATTTAGAACACCAAGTCTCCATCTTCCAAACTGGCTGTCTGGTGTGGCTAATTTTGGCAATCTGTCTAGCCATTTCTTCAATTTTCTTGGTCCAAGATCCCTTCTTTGACTTCTCCTTGGATCATTCATTAGAGCTGCTTTCAGAGCTGTTGGACACCTCACTAGAATCAGAACTTTCAGTAGCAGAACTACTGCTACTGGACCTTTGCTTTTTGTGGATCTTTTCCTTCTTAGCCTGCTGGATTCCACTTCAGTGCCTGTTGGACCAGATCATTGAATTTCTTGGTAGGAGTCAATACCTCCTACTCCCTAAGCTTTTTGCTTCTAAAACCATTCAGAAACCATGCCCTCAACCTCTTCTCAGACGGCGGTTCCTGTAACTGCCTGGGTAGCTCCTTGATCTTTTCCACATAACTTCGGATCGATAGATTCTGCTGCTTGATTTTATTCAGTTCACAGAGGATATCTTCATCCCCTCTGTTGTTGGAATACTCCAGTCTGAAGGCTTTAAGCAACTTGTTGTAGGATCTGAGCTGACAGGCGGGGTAATGGTAATACCATTTCCTCACTGCCTCCTTCAAGGTTTGCGGGAAGTATTCCCCTTAATCATCTTCATCAATATTTTTTAGTTCAGCATACTGCTCAAAATCCTGTATGTGAACGTCTGGATCATTCTTGTTACCTCCCTTGAATATTGGAAAAGAGATTTTCAGGGAAGCTGTGTAATCATTACGATTACCATTGATCTTGCCGCTTCTCTTCTTGGATTCAAAATGGCGCTTGGAAGTCTTCTTGCAATTGTCAGTGTCAACATCCTAATCAATCTCTATCTCTGTCTCGCTGTCAGTGTCTTCTTTGGCCTATCTGCTAGAAGTGCGGTGACTGCCTTTACTTCCCTTGGTACCCCCATCCCCCTGTCGGGACGGAGAACTCTTGGCTTTCCGTGCTTCCCTTTCTGCCCATCGGCGTCGAGAATGACTGGACGGTTGTGAGTCCTGCGCCTCATCAGCCAGACTATGCTCCTCCTGAGCCTCAGTGTCAGTCATCTTCTCTTACTTGGGGTCAGACTCTCTTCCTGACTCCTCAGGAATAGGATCAACACGGATGGTGGACTTCCGGCCATGATTGGACTTGGGTGCCATTGCTGAAAACTTCCAACTGGGAGAAGATTCTTTCAGTCAACGAGCTTCAGCTCGAGCCACCGTGATCGCCAAAATGGAATTGGAGTTGATCTTTTTGAGACAGCTAATTCCAGTGTTAGAAGATTTCAGCTACTAGTGCTAGAAGATTTCAGATAGTAGACTGGACAGAAATCAAAAACTGGACTGGAATTTGGATACTGGAATAAGAATCAGACTTATGTACCGAGAATAATATTCAGATTCAGATTCAGAGTACTGGACACAAAGGAAGTGTGACTGGAATATCTGCCATGATTGGGATTACAGATAAAAGATTACAATGAGTATGATATGATTTACAAAGAGAGTACAGCCGACAACAACTACCAATGATTGACGACTCAAGTACAAATGTTGCCAAAATGCTAACCCAAATGCCAACAACTCCCAACCCGATTACAATGTAATGGGCCCTATTTATACACTTTGGATTTACCGTAGTAATTACTAAATAGTTCGCTGCCCGTCTCATAAGAGAACGTTCCCACTTAGTGAAACTATCCAGCCCTCTACACACACCGACAAGCCTTTTTGCAATGCAGCAAGCCATAGAGCTTGTCTACATTAGCAAACAGCTTGTGGATATGTGGCAAGAGGTCCGCAAACTTTTTACTAAAAAAATCCTCGCGGACCTCTTGCTACACACAGGTGAGCCATTTGGCAATGCGACAAGCCATAGAGTTTGCTTGTAAGCCCACTAAAATTTTGGCCAAGATCTATGGATTTCTAGATACATGCTTGATCATCAGCTCTACGTCAGGGCCATAAGAGCAAGATCATTAACTTTTTGTGTAGTAAGTTGGATCGTCAACTATATGTTGGAATTAGGGTTGCAGAGAAATGCACACAGCTTGGAGAAGACAAAGGAAGCTCAAGGAACACAATAGAGAGTGTATTACTTATTGTGCAATGGAAAGATAGATAGCCCCTAGAGTGATGGGCGTATATACAATGCTCGTGGGAAAAAACCTCCTAAAGAGGGAAAAAATTCCCCGGCGGTCCTAGTGTATCCACACACATCACTACCACGTGTATATGGTAACAAATCCCCCCTGGAGTGATGCGGTGAATGAGAGCTGGCACATGAGTAAAGTGAAGTGCCATGCCCTGAGGACATGATCAGTCCACAAAGGGGAGTAAGCCCAAAGCTTAGCCCAAAGCTTTACGGAAAGCTTCAACCTTCTCACGAGACAATGCCTTTGTGAAAAGATCTGCATGGTTGTCCTGTGTTGGTACATAAACCAAGATGATCTCTCCTACTGAGAGCCTCTCCCTGACATACTGGTAATGCACCTCAATGTGCTTTGTGCGAGCATGAAAAACTGGGTTCCTTGCAACTGCCAATGCACTCTGACTGTTAGTGTAGATAGTGTTGGCAGTGTCCTGTCCAACACCCAAATCAGCCGTAAGGCGTCTGAGCAATACACACTCAATCGTAGCTTTGAAGACTGCCCTGTACTCAGCCTCACAACTCGAAGTGGCTACAGTAGGTTGCTTCTTGCTCAACCATGATATACATGAACTGCTAAGCATGAAACAAAAACCACTTGTGGACATTCACGTGTCGGAACAACCAGCCCAATATGAGTCCGAAAAGGCATGTAAGTATGGCGGCAATGATCCCCCCTTGGGATAAAACAAGCCAAGATGTAAAGTGCCACTAAGGTAGCGGAAAATCCTCTTGACAGCCTGCCAATGCTTAGACCTTGGGCTATGCATAAATGTGATGACTTGTGAGACTTCAAACTGAATATCCGGCCTCGTGTTGCATACATAAATGAGGCAGCCAACAACAGTTTGGTAAAGAGTGACATCAACTGGATCGCCAGCATCATGTAGACTCAAGTTCAAACCTATTTCCATGGGAGTGGCAATAGGTTTGCAATCCTCAAGTCCAAACTTACATAGCAATGTCTCTATGTAACTTTTCTGACACAAGGCAATACCACCATCATACTGCTTAAATTGTATACCCAAATAATGATGCAATAGTCCCAAATCTTTCATCTTGAAAGTAGCATTCAAATCAACCTTAAATTCAGTAATATGTCTCTCATTTGGTCCAGTGATCAGCAAATCATCGACATAAAGAACCACAATGAGAAGTACATCACCCTCACGCTTTACATACAATGTGCTTTCTGTTGGACTGTTACGAAAGCCTCGTTTAACCAAATGAGTGTCAACTTTCTCATACCAAGCACAAGGAGATTGCTTCAACCCATACAAAGCCTTCTTACATTTGCACAATTTGTCCTTTTGTCCTTTCATGACAAAACCGCGAGGCTGTGTTACATAAACTTCCTCAAATATGTCACCATTCAAGAAAGCAGTAACAATGTCTGATTGATGTACATCCCAACCAAAATGAGCTGCCAATGCACGTAGAAAACGCACAATAGTCATACAACAAGTGGGATCAAAATTCTCTTCATAATCTATGCCTTTTTGCTGTGCATAACCCTTTGCAACAAGTCGAGCCTTCCCGGGGCAGTCACTTTTTAGAATGTGTATGATATCACGTGAGTTAACCGGAGAGGATTATTAAAAGACCAAAATGTATAAAAATGTATACATACATAGGGGGGTGGGGTTTTTTTAAATAGGCTCACAGTGTAAGTATAGTATTTATATTGGGGTATTATTAATTACCTCTTGAACGCACGTGATATAGGGGTCCTTTGATAAGTGACTGCCCTGGGCGAGCCTTATGGCGATCAATCTCACCATCCGGGTTGCGTTTCAACTTGTAAACCCACTTCGTACCAATGGCCTTTTTGCCAGGAGGCAAATCACATAAAGTCCATGTGTCATTTTCTATAGTGCATCATATTCTGATTGCATGGCAGCCATCCAATTTTCTAAATTCTATGCTTCATCAAAAGACAGGGGCTCCTCAACATCATGTAAACTAGACACAGCCAAAGCATAACAATCTGATGCATAAGATGCATGGTGAGAGCTTGAACGAGTACGACTAGACAAAGGTGCATCCAATTTACTGTCGCGCAGAGTGTGCACCAGCCATTTTGGCATACCTCTAGCCTGCTCATTTTCAGCCCTTTCCTCATCAAGTACATCATGTACATCTGCATCATTAATAGGATGATCTGTAACATTTTTAGAAGCCCCCATAGGCTGTACATTTGCCTCATTGGAAATTACATTCGTATTTTCACCACCACTGAAAAGAGGCAACGAAGAGTCATAAATTTCCTATGAGCTTACATTATTGTCTCTAGTACATGATAGCAAGGGCTGAACAGAATCTTCCACAAACACTACATCCTGTGAAACCAGAATACATTTTTTTTGCGGATGATACAGCCTGTAACCTTTGCTTTCAGCACTATAATCAACAAAAATACATTTGACAGCCTTATCATCCAATTTTCTGCGTTGTGTTTGTGGCACCAAAGCATATGCCAAACAACCAAAAACATGCATGTGCTCAATAGAAGGCTTTCTATTATGCCATGCTTCATATGGAGTAATAGACTGCAAAGCATTCGTAGGACACTTGTTTAGTACTTAAGTGGCACACATGATGGCCTCAAGCCAAAAAGAATGCGGCAAAGCTTGACTTTTGACCATACATCATGCCATTTCTATCAGTGACCTATTTTTCCTCTCAGTAACAACATTTTGCTGAGGTGTATAAGGCACTGTACATTGGTGTTTTATCCCACGACTAGCCAAAAATGCATTAAGTTCATGAGACATATACTCCCCCCCTCGATCGGAACGGAAGAATTCCAAATTGCGAGCGAGATTTTTCGAGCGAGCCTTAAACCGAGCAGGAGAAAACAAGGTACTTCATCAAAAAAGGCAAACCCATCAAGGCTTACCTATTGATTTGAAACACTACCACAAGTGTAAAACAATAATTTTTTTGATCTCTCGTTGATTATGTCCTTCAGGGAACATCTCCCATGGGTGTAATAGTACGTTTGGAACCATTTATGGGCACGTCATATAGATAATGGTACAACAAATGAAAGATAATTTTTTTTATTGACATTGGCTATTGCTATTCATGCATGCTATGGACCTCGATTATTGCTATATCAACATTAACAATTTTTGGACATAGTGGCCCCATGATTCAGTGGATACCATTCTTCTATTACTACCTTCGTTCCCTATGACCAAATGAGGGTGGTTATTTTAAATACAAAGTGAAAAATATGGCACTCAAAGGCATGTTATAACACGACTACAAATTCCCCATCCACATTTAAAGAGCATTACCCATGGGGGGTGAACTGGTATCTTTGTATTGAACAATTAAGGTCTCTACCACTGAGATAGATATCATGACTTGAAATTAGGTTTTACTTAAATATGTGTTTAACAGCATTTTTATATTTTTTTTCATCAAGCTATATAAACGAAATGTTTTATTTGATTTGGTTTTATAAAATTTTGGTCCACATAAATACATTATCATGCCAATTTCATTAAGCATTGTTATTAAAGACAAGGGGTAACATTGCCAACATTTAAGTGTTCAAAATTTAAACGTATAAGATAAAAAGGTTGCGACGTCTAGAATTTGAACTTGGTCATCATTGTTTCAATATGCATCTAATGCAAATTGGCGCGCGCGCGAGAGAGAGAGAGAGAGAGAGAGAGAGAGAGAGAGAGAGAGAGAGAGAGAGAGAGAGAGAGAGAGAGAGAGAGAGAGAGAGTATGCCATTTCTCACATATCCTATTTTATTTCAATGTCAAATTTCTTTGATGAATCTAAAAACTTTCAAATTGTAATCTCAGGTTGGGTTCAAACAAGCCGACAACAGAGAGAGGCACAAGTGTGTGCATCTTGCATTGCATGCACAGATTGAGCAAAAGAAGCACAGGTTTTATCCGGACCCACCGTTGCTTGGGAGATCCCCCTCCTCCTCAGAAGAACCCGATTACAAGGAACTTTTTAGTGCAAAACGCGGGTGCCACAACTTGAAGCATGATCTGTGCGTGCTCAACATGTTGCCAATGGGGTGTGGCTGCTTGGTGAGTATTATTCTCGCTATTACATTTTTATTTTGTGTCTCCTGCTTGTGTGAGCAGAGGGCCTACGGATGCAGTCAAGAACCATTGAACTTTGTCGTCGGGTTTGTCTGAACCGACTCCGAACCTCATTGGAAGGTGAAAATACTTTAGATTTTTACATAAGTCTGGATTGTCTAACAAGTTTGTTATAAAAAAACATGCCAATTAAAATGGTCTCTTGGAAAGGGTGGGGCCCCAAACCAAGGTAGCGTGAATCTCTTTTAGCAGTTTGCACAAATATGCATTGCGTGAGTAGCAGGCAATGAAAAAGGGCTTGCATTTTGTTGACCTCGTTCTTCTGTTACAGCAGCAACTGAGGAGGCCTCAGAAGTCCAACATGTTTTTCCCCACTTAAAGCATTGCACATCCACTGAATTGGCAGTGGTGGAGGGCCTCTTTAATTTTCACTAGGAGGCTTTTATTTCATGTTCTGTATCGCCTTCAGGCTCTGGCATAGCTTTTGAGCTTGGGGCTTGGTCCCATGTAGCTAGAGATTGAGACTGAGTTCGGGGGAAATGTGTCTCAGCTTAATATTGTGCTATTTTCAATTTCAAAAATGCCAATTGAGGACACGAGAAAAAGGAGTAATGCCGCCCAAGAGTAGACAAGAATAGTGTAAAAATCTTTAAAAGTAAGCCTAATTTTTTGAAATTTCCTCTTGAAATAAACAAGGAAAGAAATTTGGTATGTTTGGAAAAATGATTTTTCTCGAACATTGGATTCAGGTAAGAACTGGTTGCTGCTCGTTTGTAACCTTGCCTCCGCTCTTGAGGCAAGAACTAGTTGTTGTTCGTTCGTAGCCTGCCTCCATCTGGTAGAAGCTTTAAGGAGGCTCCTGTAACACCCTCTGATGTTTCTGCTACTCCTGCTAAGATTTTTCTGCATACAAGGTCTGTCAAGAGTCTCTAGAAAATTTGAAAATCTAGTTTTGCACGTGCGGGGGTTGACCCCACCCTAGCGGGGGTGTGGCGGATCCGCATGCGGCGTAGTTAAAAGGCTGATTTGAACGCAGCTGGGGATTGCTCCACTCTGCCGAAATCGGCAGAGTTGGCACTCCATGGCATGGTTAACCGGCGGTGCATTGATTTCAGCGTGTGGGGCCATCCTAGCGTGGTGGAAAATTTTACGAATGTTGGGTGAAATTCTGTAGCATGCTGAAATTCCCGGGTATAGGCGGTCAACTCTGTCCACATAATGGGGCGGAAAACAATGTGCAAATGCTTTGCTGCCTCAGGCAGCGTTAGGTGCTGCGGTTCGCCTGGAGTTGAGTGGGCAGGGGTCCAACTGCCCCGCGCGGATATGCTCAAAGATAGGAGTGGAAAAAAAATTGCCTCCAGCCATCCAGGCCGACGCGTATAGCTAGAGACATTTTTTTCGAACACCTTGAAAAGAAATCTGGACATATCTTTTCTAATACCTTGATTAAAAAAATCTCTATCCAGCCATCCGCACCGGCGCGAATAGCTAGAGACAAAAGAAAATTTCATTCATGCTCTTCGATCAGGTATCTGCTCCATGGAGGATCTAACTTTTTGATCTCCTCTCTCCATTTGACACAAAAGGATTTGGCCATGTGAAGAGGAAGAAAAATGCGTCTGCAACCTGCCAGATCAACTGCAGCACCCCAGCCGCAACCTTATCTTTGAACTAGAACATCGTACGTGATTGGGAATCACCACAATCCTTGGGACTGCACTGGACGCGAAATGCACGACAACTTGCTAATCTCTGCTCAATCTTACCCAAATTTCCTTTCGAGACAATAGCCACTTCACGTTATAATCCAAAAAGTTTATGGGAAAGACTGCACTGGACTGGCAATGCTCCACAGCTTGTAGAGTTCCTCTTGAACTTGAAAACTGGCACCATGAATAAATGCAAACTCCTTGATCATTTAAACTAGAAATCCGACAATATCAACAAACTCTGATAAATAGACTTTATCACTTAGATAGGAGCCAAACTGAACTGGGGAGAGAGAGAGAGAGAGAGAGAGAGAGAGAGAGAGAGAGAGAGAGAGAGAGAGAGAGAGAGAGAGAGAGAGAGACCTCTTCTTTGAGCTCCCAAACACCTTGCGGACTCGCTGCTACTCTGCTTGTCTAGACGACTTCATAGAGTTCTTCCTGTTTGCTATGTCCTTTCGGACAACCATCCTTCCATGTCTATAGTTCCCTTGTTGTCCCTCTAGCCTTGCCATTCTCCAGAGTCCCTCATGCTCCTTGCCCCCTTCCAGTCTCAACTTGAAAACCCCATTAGAGGTGCATCCTGAAAAGTGGAACTTCAATTTAAATCATTCAGGCACATCTGGACAGTATTCCCCTGAGAGAGGGACTCGAATCTTCTTGATCTTCCTGCAGTGGCTGACTCTCGGTCTTTGCCATTGCTTCTCCTTGTCTAGGCACAATAGTGCTATTGCATGCACTCCTTGGCTAACTCTACCTCTTAGACATGCTTCGAGCTCTACCTCTACGGATCTGTCGCCTCTCTGTTGAGCATCACCTTTGAGCCGTGCTAGCGATCGTCAAGATCACCATGTCCCATGCAGCAAGCCCATTGCAAACCTTACTTGCATGCACTTTCTCATCCGTCGCCACACTCTACGCCTAGTTATACGTCCTTAAAGGTTTACTCATCCCTTTATTTATTTTTTGAAGCCATTGGGCTTGGTTCGACAGCAATTATGTGAAGGCGGTATCTTCCCGCAGCTCTAGTATGTCCCAACACTATCACTATACATCAAAACTAATATCAATATTTTTGAAAATTCACATCAATATATCTCTTGGAGCATCATCACCTCACATGCTACTTTGTCGTCTCTCTCTCTCTACTTCCTTTCATCCTCTCCACTACATTCAAGAATTTCACGAAACATTTTCAAATGGAGCTATATAAAACAATGATCCTTGCTTTCATCAGCAAAAACCTTGCTCTTTGAGCATGCAGTTGAAGTACTCTTCAAGGAATCATTTGAGAGAGAGAGAGAGAGAGAGAGAGAGAGAGAGAGAGAGAGAGAGAGAGAGAGAGAGATTGGGTTTTGGGAACCCAAGATAGTGGATTATTATCCACTCAATGTCCCAGCTGGTAGCCCCTACTCGCAGCCTCTTTATTATATTCATACATTTAGGAGATTCCTCCTCGTTTCCATCCTTATGTTTCATAGCCAGTGTTGGAACTCATCTTTCAAAAGAATGACTAACAGATGCGAACACGTACAGTAGCACCAAATCTCACCCATGAGGTGACTAGTGTAACCAACCTAGCCGAGAATTACTGCTGCTCCAGACCTCGAGCCACACATTGAAAAAGAATTCAACTTGCGTCAGTAGCGGCCAACTTTCCTTCCTGTGGCCACATGGTGCCCCTCCTCACGTGTCGTCTGAAGCTTGCGTCCCTCCTCACTTATTCGTGCCCTATTGCCTCTCGATGGTCACCACCTGCTTGTGAACGAGTGGATCTTCTTGATTCCCATTAATAAAACATTTAACCAGATTGTCCCCCCCCCCCCCCTACTTGCCAAGGAGGAGGAATTTCTTTTCGTCCACCTATGCATAGGTGTGTGCACAACCTATGCATAGGATGTGTGCACATCCATAGTGTCCAGTATATTGAAGTACATAAGACAAATAACTCAATATCAAAGGTTCAATTATTTTTGAAACAAACAAATTTTTTTGTTGCATCTCTATAGCGTACCCATGTTGTGGTACTTGTGGTGTTGGAGGGTGCAAAAACCTAAATTCTTTTGCTCTGGGTTTGGGAGCAAGTCGCTCGATTTTTTCCTTGCTCGAAAATATCCGCTCACCACTTGGTAAGACTCATCGGAACGGAGGGTGCCCATAGTACATTTCGAGACATTTTCAGCCATAGCCATAAATTGTTTGAAGCACATAAAAACTTTGGACTTCGCTTTAAGCGAAAATACCCATGCATGCCTGGAGTAATCATCAATGAAAGTCACGAAGTACAGGTAATTGCCCAAGGATGGAGTTTGCATGGGCCCACAAACATCACTATGCACAAGCTGCAACCTGCATGTGGCCCGAACTGAACCAACCTTTGAAAATTTAGAACGTTGCATCTTACCCAAAATACAGCCTTCACAAACATGTTTGATAGGTGCTTCAAGAGGCAGCAAAGAAGCAATCTGGCAAAATTCAGATGACCAAAACGTGCATGCCAAAGTTTTGCATCTGAAATAGCCCTTGAATTTGCAACAGCATTTGAAAAATTTTGTCCACACTTGTCATACAAAGTGAGCTTATACAGCCCACGGCACAAAAGGCCAGATGCAACAATTTCATCACCAAAACTGAGATCATGAACTGTACATCTGTCATCCACAAATTTGACTACAAGTCCAAGTCTAGCAAGTGTGGATACAGGCAGGAGATTTTTCTTGATCCTAGGTACATAAAGTGCATCAACAAGTGTGAAAGAACTGCCATATGAAGCAGTAAGCACAATCTTTCCAACTCCCTAAACCGGATAAGAGGCATTGTTGGCACAAGTGACTGAATTCCCATGAGGGACAGACTCGAGAGAGGTAAACATTTCACGATTTGAGGTAATGTGCTTTGTAGCACCACTGTCGAAATACCACACATGTGAATCTGCAGCAACAACTGACAAGCATGCATCATGGACAACAGGATTGTAAGTGCACTCTACGCTAAATGCCCATTCTGCATCAACATCAGCATTACAATCTCCTTTCACAGAAGACTCAACAATGGCTGCATTTGTAGTGGAGCCAGCATTTGCAGTGGAACCACCCTCTTTCTTCTTAGCCTCTTTGGCCTTCAACTTAGGACACGATTTGATCAAGTGATCATTAGCTTTACAATAATGGCAACGCATCTTCTTTTTACCCTTATCACCAGAATTACCAGACGAAGTGCTGCCAGCAGAAGCATTAGAGACAGAATTTTTTCCATTCACAGCAGAACCATAAGAAGTGGCTGCATTGTTGTTACCACCCTTTCTTTGAGAAGCAATAAAAGCCTGTTCAACTGCACGCTGTCTACTCCTGTTTTTCCTAGAAAGTGACCTTGCAACAGCAATGTGCATAATGCATCAAACTTGACAACTTCAAGATTTCCTTGGGTCATCAGTCTCCAAGTACTAGCAAAAGTCTAGTAGGAATCTGGTAAGGCATCAAGAACAGTCTGCACAAGGGAACTGTGTGAAATGACTTCTCTTGTAGAAATAAGTTTCTCATTGATATCCTTGACACTAGCAAGGAAAGTGTCCATATCATCTTCCTCATGCATAATCTTCGACTCCGGCTCTTTATGCAGCAAAGCAATTTTAGCCTCATTGCGACTTGCATAAAGACCAGCCAAAATATCCCAAGCCTATTTTGCAAATTTTGCTAAATGGATGTGAGGAACAATGGAGCACTTCACAGACAATGCAATCAATGCATGAGCCTGCGCATCCTTAACATCCCAACGAGCTTGTTCTGCCATAGGCAAAACAACTCTAACAGTAGCAATCCTTGCAGCAAGACCTACAACATCCTCAACATTGCCTACATCCTCAGAACCAGGACATACATCAATGCCCTACACAATATTCCAGACGCCCTTTGACACAAGAACGTGTTGCATCATATAAGCCCACATAGGGTGATTGTCCCCATCCAACCTGTCCTCAGCAGTAAACATCTTGAACACATCTATAGTGTTGTTGTTAGCCATGGTAAATGCTGCGCCTACGTTACGTACAAAAATAGATTGATATTAACAAAAATATAAAAGGTGTCCCGCTTATGTCATCACTAGAACTCAAAAAGTTATAAAACTATCAAGTGGTGGAAGATTTTGAAACTTTTGATACTGTCAATGCGTCCGGAACGCCCAAATATTCTAGAAATGAATGTCCAATTGCTTCACTCCGACATCCAAAGAGGCAAAAAATATCAAAAACCCCTAAAAGAACATTTTACTAACGACGCGCGAGGGGGCATTCCAAAATTTTGGAATGCCTCCTCGCGCGCCGTTAGTAAAAAGCCCCTTTTTTCCTCTTTTTAGGGAGCTTTTTGAGAGGAAAATGTCAAAAAACCTCTAAAAAGGGGCTTTCTTGAAAGATAAGTGTCCAAAAATCACTGAAAGGAGCTTTGTACTAACGGCGCACAGAGGGGCATGCTAGAATTTTAGAATGCCTCCTCGCGCGCCTTAAGTAAAAAGCCCATGTTTGGGGGTTTTTTGAGATTTTTTGCCTCTTCGGATGTCGGAATGAGACAAGTAGACATTCGTTTTAATGGGTATTTTGGCGTTCCGAACGTATTGGTGGTGTCAAAAGCCTCAAAATCTATCACTATTTGACAGTTTGTGACTTTTTAACTTTCAGTGATGACGTAAGTTGCATTGAATGCGTCGCACCTGCCTCCTGAAAAAGACGCTCGTATTAAATAAAAAAGTGACCGTTTTCAAGGATGATTGGGAATATAAATCTACTTTTTAGAGTGTCTTGTTGTCCTTTTGGACGTACTCACAAGGTGCAAATGCATTTTAAAAAAAGTTTCTAGAGAGAGAAATACAATTTCTTACAAGGCCCTCCAAATGACCTCCGAAATTTTCTAATGTGCCCGAAAGTAGGAGAAATGGAGAGGGAACAACACGTGCTATATAGCACAAACCGTAGAAGATTGTAAGGCAAATGTTATGCAGAAAATGGCATTGACAAAAATTTTGCACAAAATGACGAAATAGCCTGTGCAGCACTGTTTGTAGTGGAAACGGAGGCCAAAATGAGCCCGAATAAAAAATCTAAGCAGACTAAGCTCTACGAATACTCTCAAAATATTTGTTGACCTGCTAACGCTCGCCAAAGCTCACTGAAATCGGAGAAAGTGAGCAGGTGTGTACTGGAGCACCTGGCGACTTAGCCCGGGAGGACGCAACCTGCTCTGATACCAATTGTTGGAATTAGGATTGCAGAGAAACGCACACAACTTGGAGAAGACAAAGGAAGCTCAAGGCACACAATAGAGAGTGTATTACTTAGTGTGCAATGGAAAGATAGATAGCCCTAGAGTGATGGGTGCATATACAATGCTAGGAGGAAAAAACCTCCTAAAGAGGGAAAAAATACCCCGGCGGTCCTAGTGTGTTCACACACATCACTACCACATGTATATGGTAACACTATACACAATGGACAAAGCTTGAAAAGGAAGTGTGATCATCAACTCTTCGCAAGCAACATAGCTTAATCTCCTTGAACATCAACTTTGGGATGCACGTGGATCAGATGGAGTGAAACCAAGGGAATGTTTTCTCTTAGAATGCGCTAATTGGGACTATTTCCATCCACAACTATACAGATGGGAAGCTCTCATTTAAATGAGATCACACGGACACCTCAAGTTGTGGGCTGCATACAACACACCTCTATTTTGTTCGAGGAGAAGTTGGTGAAACAAGAGAAACTATGGGGAGGAGGAGTTCTTCGCACTGCGCAGGAGGAGGAGGAGAAAGTTGTAGCAGCCTGCCTGGGGCTACACTAGCTGCACAGAGAGAGAGAGAGAGAGAGAGAGAGAGAGGGGGGGGGGGGGGGGATTTTGTATGTTTCAGTGTTTGGGAATTATCATTTTCAGAAACATACAAAAATCCCTTGAAGACAAATCTGAACCTGGAAATTTTACAATATTGCTCAGTATTTTTGCAAAATTACACTATTTTCCATGTATTTTAAGCGGAATTTTCTCCTTCTTGCCCTCCCCTCAACCAGCTACTTTGATTTTGGAACCGGCTCAAGGCTAAGCTTAGGCAGACTTTTTCGAACAGTGGTCGTTTTGGAAATGCTTAATCCACTTTGAATTGACCTTTTCAGAGAAAGAACCTACATTGGGAGATGATTGTCTCTTCTTGTACCCTAATTTGAAAACGAACCTAACACAACTATATGCTTCTACCATCTCACTTTAACCAAGGTAAAGCGAATGCATCCTCTTCCTTTACTTTCACGCTTCCTTCATGTCTACCAACAACATCTGTGATGAACCCACCAACATCTATCATTCAAGACGACATATTGCTGTTTTCCAAGATTTGTCCAAATGTAGGAAGTAGCACCAAATAGTGCAAAATGCATACAAACCTTTACATAACTTAAGATCTCTACTTGCATCATAGATCCCTTTTCCATTTGATCAAGCATTGTAGGCTACGAGTTGTGCATAGACCTTTACATATACTACAATCTGTACCTACATTAAAGCCCCATTTTTTTTTGATATAGCATTCTAGATTGCAACAATCTTACACTCAATGTGCATCAATAGCTCATTTCACATTGCATCCGGTAACAAGAGTTACCGACGACAACATCCTTACCAATGGCATGCATCAGATTCCTACAAATCACCTCCCTACATCCCTTGCAATAGCCTAGATTCACCTTCAAAGCAATACACCTACAAACATGAGAAAGGAAAAGAGCCGTCAAGGCCGTCAAGCCTCCATAGCTAAAAATTTATACATTTACTGTGCATTATCTCTTGCCACCTTCTCCGTGAATCAACACGGCAACCCAACATGACATTTTCTCCTTCAAACAAAACCACCTAGCAAGTGCCCAGAAAGACCCCTTACAATTGTCATAAGCATTGGCATTGTGTTCGAACCAATCCTACAATCGTGGTGAGTGTTGTAAAATCGGAATAACAAATTGCAATAGGTCTATAGTAGATGTGTCTCTACCTAAAGTCACAAAACTTACTTTTCAATTAGCCAAGGGCCATTCAATCAGCAAAACCACTTTTTGCTAGTCAAACTTGAATGTTAGCACCAGTGTTTAGGAAAAATGTGTCTCAGCTTAATATTGTGCCATTTTCAATTTCAAAAATGCCGGTTGAGGGCACAAGAAAAAGGAGAAATACCGCCCTAGAATAGACAAAAATAGTTTAAAATTCCAAAAAAATAGCCTAATTTTTTGAAATTTCCTCTTGAAAAAATAAGGAAAGGAATTTTGGATGTTTGGAAAAATGTTTTTTTGCGAACACTGGTTAGCATTGAAACTGAACTCCATGAGTGTCAGTAAAAGGACTAATTTAGTGAAAAATGTACGACATGCCCTATCTGTCTTTGTGAGACAGCTATAGCATTGATAAACCCAATATAAAGAATCCTATTTTTGATAGGTGAAAAAAATATTTTAGCGAACAAAATGTGACTTGCAATATGACTTTGGATATACAAATAATATATCTCACCTCGTCAAAAACAATCTTCTTGTCCAAAGAAAATAAGGGCGGACTTCAAAATGTTCCGGTGTTTAGGTCAGAATTTGAAGCATTTGCTGGTATTTGCCCTAAATTCCAATTTTAGCTGGTTTAAATTTAAAATATTGTAGTGTACACGGGATTAGGCTCAAACTGAGTCTACCTCTACCTTGAGAGGGCACCTCCTTATATTATGCTAGAGAGTTGGTTACAACCATAACGTGTCCGACCACACTAGGTGACCGGACTCTACCTACATGACCACACACCACACCTCCCCCCTTAGGGAGAAAAAAGATGGACATCTTCTTTACAATTTTGGATTGAGAAAAGACTTGACACAAAGGGATCAACTCCAACGCCTCATCCGGGAGGAGTGATCATACGACGGCTTCGGGGCTAAGGGATTGAGCTTGGGGCCTAGACTCATCATCATGCCGACATCAAGGCATGGAATTCATACATCTCGCTCATGCAAACATTAGGTCGCTATCCCAATGAAATGGACAAGACGAGGAAGGACTGACTGAGGATTGGGTGCGAAATTTTTGCAACATGCATCCCTTCCCGTAGGAGCTTAGTGTGATGGTAACGGTTATTCAACAAAAACTAGATTGCGAAAGGAACCAAAGATTAAAAGACTACCACTAAACACAATGAAAAATTGAGCTTCACGATTGACACTCTACTTCATGACCAACAAGACTAGAAGATCAGGCACCTATGCAACAATCAAGATGCAGCAACTCCCGTCTTTTAGAGCATGCTCAAAACAAGAACATTTGAAAACCAATTGCAAACTGCAAAATATCCCAAGAGAATCGGTTGTGTAGAGCACGTTCAATGTAGGTTGTCGCAGGAAACACTCACCAAAATCCAAATGCATTAACAAGCTAGCCACTGCTTTGATGGGACTGTCTTGCAGGCGTGATCCCGAAATCTCTATGAGAGAGGGTTCTTGCAATAAAAGGAACTGAAGGCCGTAGATGCCTAGGGAGAGGTTTTCAATAGCGACAATTCCGCCTTGTAGACTCTTACATACGACAGAAAAACCATCAGGGAGCCTAACAACCTCATCACCGTGGCTCATCCAAACCGACAGACGCGTGCAGAGGGGGCCATCACCAAAAAGCCTGGAGCCTGAGAGAGGCAGTACATCCGTGCGCCCATATTCGTGGTGACAGCAGGCTTGACATGGCTGCCAAGAACTTTAATAATGAGCTGCAGGTCATAGCAGATGCCAAGGACTGTAATGTGATGCGTGGCGGTGTACTCGAAAAAGGAGGGGGATAGAGACGGGGAGCCGGGCTCGTGGACAGAGTGCGGGCCTCCGGAGAGAATGACGAGAGAGGGGGCGTACGAAGTGATGGTGGGCAAGGGTACCGTCCCTGGAAGGCACACAGAGCATACACCCAACTGCCTCACCCTCTGCGTAATAAGATGCGTGTACTGAGACCCAAAGTCCAACACCACCACTTGGCACTATGTTGCCTCTGTTGCTCCATCACCCCTAGCCATTCGTTGGTGAAACACACATAGGGGTTGTACGAGAAACTCCAGCAGCTACCTAATCTGGCTCTATGGGGTACGCCATCGCTCAATGAAGCAAGAAGATGAAAATCAAGAAGACTCTAACTACCTATACATATGCCTATGCCCATCTCCTCCACCAATGTAAAGTGGACGAGACCAAACACGGCTTGCCTTCACGAGTGATAGGCAGCTCCTTATACTATGCATGAGAGGGTAGTTACAAGTGGGTTCACACTTAGGCTGTCCGGCCACACACCACAATATATTAAATCTCATGGTTTTGCCAAGAGTGTAGTTTCAATTGGCTTATTCTTTTGTGCTCCATCGCATTGAGAGAACCAAGCACATTAGGGTTGGGCAACCAGTTGTAGCAGCTATAGACGCACGTACTTGTAGGCGCAGCAGCAGCGTACATTGAGCGTAGCTGCAACTATGCTCGCCATCAGTGCTCTACGACGCGTACCTGTAGCTATAGACGCGCATACCTGTAGGCGCAACAGCAGCTAGCTGAAGCAAGTACATTGAGCGTAGCTGCAACGGGCCCGCACGCACTCTACAACTATGCTCTCCATCAGTGCTCGGAATCGTCTTAGAAGTTCTGCGCATTCTTTTAGCAAGGCAAGCTTTTCTTTACCTTTATTCAATCCCTATGCTATTCTATTCATTTTCTATTTATACATTCAGATGCAGTATGTATGTATGTGTGGTCAAGTTTGGAAAAAAGAGGAATTGAGTGGAATGTTGAGGGGATTCTGTGGCTTCAGGCAGTAGGGCTAAATTCATAATTATATAATGCAAATACCTTTGGGATTCGATTCATTTGTGATTTCAGGCAAGCAACCATGAGGATTTCCATAGCAACCATGGACGACATGGTCGAGAAGACCAAAAAAACATTGATAGAATTGGTGAGGCCAGTTTGGGTCAGAGAGAGAGAGAGAGAGAGAGAGAGAGAGAGAGAGAGAGAGAGAGAGAGCACTAATTATCAATCTATGGCTTGTTAAAGGGAGGAAAAGCACAACAAAAAGGTTTATTCCATTCTTGTTCTATAATATGAATTTGTGCTTTATAGTGTGCTTATTTATGTGAATTTGTGCTCTACACTAACACATACACTCGTGCATCTTGATGCCATTGCGTGTTGTTTACGCACATCAAAGGGCATGATTTTGAGGTAGTGAGGCCATGCATGAAAATATGTGCCATTGAAAGCCATCACAAAATTCACAAGTCAAGGTTTGTAACTGAACTTGAATGTCTGATAAAGAATTTGAGAAGGCATCTTATCACTGAACAATGTAGTTGAATTTTTATTTACAAGCCAATTTAAAATATTTCTCACAAAGAGATCAAGGCCAATTTGAATTCTGGATCCCATCCGCAATTATATATCTTCCTTGACTCTTAGAAGTTTTAACTTGCATGCGACAAAGAGAGAGAGAGAGAGAGAGAGAGAGAGAGAGAGAGAGAGAGAGCTAATCATCTTTTCACGGCTTGTATAGAGTTCAAGAAGTTTTTTTTTTTTCTTTGAGTACTTCAAGTTTGGATATCTCGTGATTCATCTCTTGTTTGCAGTGGGTAGTTATTCTACACTGCTTCTCTCTCTCTCTCTCTCTCTCTCTCTCTCTCTCTCTCTCTCTCTCTCTCTCTCTCTCACACACACACACACACACACACACATAAACAAATGCTTTGTAACGTCTTAACATATCATATTTTCTGCCATTACGACTTTTTTGCAAAGGTTTTTAAATGGATTAATAGAACACACTTTCTGTCTTTGTGCATATTTTTACATTCATATTGTTTCATGACTTCATAAGCTTTCAATAGAAGACACTTATAATTAAGGATTTTAATGAAAAGAAGGTTTATGTTTAGCTTAATTGAACATACTGCATATTCATGCCTTTTCATGATGGTGATGGGGGCTGTTGACCCAGCAGAGGATCACACCCACAATTTTGCTCACACTCATCATTTTGTAACCATTGATTGTAATAAATGTCTTTCCGACATTAATTTTGATTTGAGCCATTCATTAAGTAACGGGACTCAATTGGGTTTCCAGCTTGTAATCCCGAAGTAATTTCACTTGCTGAGGTAATTAGTTAGAGATGTTCTCACTTCCAAGGCTGAGGTATATAAGTCAAAGTTTTTGTAACCTAAGGGATTCAAATTATTAATCAAAGTGAGTTTTTGAGCGTCGTGACTGTGTCTGAGAGAGAGTGAGAGAGAGAGAGAGAGAGTCTTATCTACTTGCTACGCGAGCTACGGAGCCGGCATTGGAGAAGCGACACCGCCATTGTGTTAGCAACGGCAAGAGCTACGCACAGATACCAAGAGTGCGCGCTATCGGCTTCTATGTGGTAAGTTCCTACGAGCTTCGGTGTGAGTTTTCTTCCAACTCGTGTGTCGGAATGGAGCGTGCAGCATATCTATAGAACCACAACGAGTAGAGCTACGCATTAGTACCATCGGGGTCAAGTTTCGGTCACCTGTATTTTTCGGCCTGTATTCATACGCGTTTATCGCACGGAGTGATTATAAGTTGATTTTGCAGTTCAAGTCTTTAAGGTGTTGTTCTTACCTAATGTATAGACTTCCCCTTGAGTTTGAGATCGATTCAATGATTCTAAATCCTGTTTCGTATAGCATTCGTTCGTAGTACGGATTTCAGTCACTTGCGTATTTTAGAATTTAGATTTGATTTCTTTAGTAGTGATTGTCATTAGAAAGTCGAGTAGGTGATTTGACACCCACCTAGTTGTTTCCATGCGCCTGCGGATCAAGCTCCGTCCTCGTCTGACAAATTCTGTTGTTGGTTGAGTTCTCGCTATTTAGCTTCCGCTAGCGGCGTAACCGCCTTAACATTTGGCGCCGTTGCCGGGGACGAGAGCCCTAAGTAGGTGACCTTAGAATAATCCTACGAGGTGAGTCGTATAAACTACTTTGTATACTTTAGTTAGAAAAGATCTAGGAGTGGTGGACTCCGAAGATCTCGAGAGATACTAGGAAGTGGGGTATTCCTGGGTCTTCCGTGTTGACAATATTTTTAGTTTAGCTTAGATTTGTTTGTGGTTTTGTTGGTGTTGAGTAGTTGTTGATAGAAGAAGAATTTGCTAGTCCGTGAGTGGCAGTGGATCTCTTTAAAATCACAATTACCAAACCCATTTTATGATTAGGAATAGCTTAGGTAGGACTTCATTTGATCCTGATCTAGAGCTCGTAATCATTGGAGTATTTGCTTGATATGGTTGATTGCATGTTACATCACTAAACCATCGAGTTAGTAGTGAAACTTGCAATAAACAAAAGTCAGAGAAATTTTCTGTGTATCTAGGAGTTGCTGAGCACTTGAGAAAGCTTTAGGAAGGATTCTGTGCCAAAAAACAGGAAATCTGTAACTTTAGACATCATACGCGTATGATGTCTAAATGACCAAACAGAGACCAAAACAGAAATTTTGACTTTACCAGAGTGTTCAAAAGGGAAGTTATACCCTAATTTCAACTTAAAACAAGAGCATTAACACTCAAAGAAACCCAAAAAGACAAGTCGGAGTCCAAGAAACGCAAAGAATAGGAAATTTTGGATTCAGATCTTGTTTTTACATTCAAACCTGACAAAAACACTTGAAACTCAATTATAAACATTGGAGAAGGCTTAAAACCAAGAATAGTCAAAATCTGGGAAAAAAGACATCATACGCGTATAATGTCTTTTAGCACATCCACTGCTTATTTTTGATATCTGACCTGATAGGATTGTTACAAATATTGTAAAAAGCAAAAATATCAAGTCTTGACCCAAATTGATGAAAAAAACATCATACACGTATGATGTCTTTGACCTAATTTTGGACATATTTTGATACTTTGTCAACACAGATCCATTGTAATAGCTGTCTAGAGGTTATATTTCAAGTTTCATTCCATTTGAATCACAATTGACCCAAAACAAGTCAAAAGCGGAAAATTGCCAAGAAAAGCCTAAATTAGCCATAACTTGCTCAAACAAAGTTCAAACTGAATTTTGTGAGTGGACAGAGCATAAGGGGGCTACTGAGAGTGAGCATAACCAAAATAGTCTAAATCTGTGAAAAAAGACATCATACGCGTATAATGTCTTTTTCAGCATAACTGCAACAAAATTCTCACTTGATGAAACAGAAGTTGTTCAACTGACAATATTAAACAATTGACCAAGTATCAATCAGTTTGGATCAATTCTGACCACAAAAACTTGGGAAAACAAATTGTCGAGACGGAAAAGTTAAAGTCCTTTAGGGGAATTGATGAATTTGAGATCGGGCAGGAATCTCCAGAATAACCAACCAAGACAAGGAGAACAAGCAAGTGTCATATCAACCGAGGGAAGTGTAAACCAAAGTTGGGTGCAACCATTAGAGCCGATCTTTGAAGGAAGTGTTCTGATACTTCTTCGGAGAGATCTTATGAGATTTTCACCAAACACTTGGAACACTTGAACCTGAACAACAGAGAAAATATGGCAGCAGGATCATCAAACCCTTCCGGCACAATGAAGCTATTGTTCATAAAATACCAGTACGACAATGAGCAAGGTGCCAAGATCTACAAAGATGGAATGGACCGCTATTGTGTAAAGATAGAAGAGAGACCTAGTGAGTTCAAGGACTTAGTGCCTGTGAGCTATAGCGGAGATAGATATCTAGATGACGAGGGTACCATGTACTTGATAGTCCTAAACCCTAACATTGTGGACAAGTGGGGATTGATGGGCACCAAAGCCAAAGTAGATGAAGAACTTGAGGAGAAAGCACCAATAATGAACTTACCTGATGCAAGGTTAAGAAGAGAGAATGAAACTACAAGGATCAACACTGATAACATCTATGTGGGGCTATACAAATATAATAATGGGGAGCAAGATCTCTATTATAGATGTGAAGAACCCTACACCGGAGAGTTGACAGACCAAAAAAGACTTTATGTCTTTACCTACACAGAGGGATCGGAAGTGAAAATTGCCGCTTACGACAAGTATGGGAGGCAATACTCAACAATGGGCAAGAAAGAATTAGAAGGATATACATACTTTGGGGGACCACTACATCAGTATTATGTTACTTCTAGCTCACAAAGACCAGCACCAACAAATGGAGTGCAAAACCCAATGACAACAGGAGGACAAAGAACTCAGGTTGCTGACTCTTTCAGTCAACCTCAGTACTCGAAGCCCGGACCAATGGGATCATTACATTCCAGAGAGTCAATGGATACGAATCGAGGTAGTGCAGTTCCAATCCCCACATATACCACTCCAGGTCCAAGGTTCGAAGCGGAACCATCACATTTACCTCCTAGTAGTAGATTCAGGGCAGGGGAACCGACAAGGGTAACCCATGAAGTCCATGATGCTAGAGAAAGCTTTAGCCGGGACACAGGAGCAATGAGATTGGTAGCAGACCATAGACGTATGAGACCATCTCAAGTAGCGAAGTGTATGCCAAAGAAGTATGGTGGTTCAGAGATCCGTATGCACATGTGTCACTCTTTAAGCAAGTCTTAAGAGCTGAGCAGATAACAGATTTCCATACACAATACGAGGGATTTGGTCTTACTCTAGAAGGTACGGCATTGACATGGTTTCAACCACTGAACATAGGGGGATTCCATGACATTGACCATTTGCTAAGAGAGTTTGCTGAGGAATTCTCAAAACGAGGGATTAAGCACAATACGGTCTCACAAATATATGCTTTTAAACAGAGAGAACACGAAAAAGTGAAGGAAGCTTCACTTCGCTTCAAACAATACATTGAGAGATGTCCAGTACGTGAACGACCACAAGATGACAGACTATCTGTTCTCTTTATTGAGGGACTGAGAAACGACACTCTCAAGAAGGACTTGCACTTGAAAGCTTGTACAAGTTTCGAGCAAGTAACGAGAGAGGCATTGTACTTAGTGGATAACTGTACGGTTTATGGAGAGGTGTCAGCGGATACAGATTTTGCATCCAGTAGCTCTTCCTCCGTAGCGAGCGAGACTACCACTAAAAAGAATGTTCAAACAACAACCATGCCAAATGTAGAGCAAATGATAGAAGATGCTCTAAAAAGGATGGCACCATACCAAAAACCATTGCCAAAACCACTGAAATGGTGTGCTATTGAACAAAAATGGACAAACCATCCAACAGAGGAGTGCTATTACAACAAAGGGTATGTAAGGGAGCGTCAGTATGCACCTCCTGCTCAATTAGCACCACCTCAAGTACATCCAGTACCTCGATACCCAACGGGAAATGTACCAGGACCTATGGGGATAGAAAGACCGCAACCGGTATTGGGACAACAACCACCTTTACCAGGAGCAAGACCAGTGGGCATTAGATATGCACCAACCTTAGAGAATCAGGAAGAACAAGCCTTAGTGCCTGTTCAAGCCTATTATGAAGAATCTGGTGCACACATGTCTCCAACTGTGTATTACCCACCAGAAGAACCCAAACAACCAGAACCATGGGGCATGATTGGAATGTTGGAATACCAACAGTTACAAGTGCTTCTGATGAAGAGAGATACAATTTGGACGCAAGAACATTGATGTTCATAGCTCATGGAGGGTTAACAGGACAAAGACCATCCTATCCACAAAGGACGAATCAAATGGGACCAAGACCAGCACTAGGACCCTGTTACAAGTGTGGAGGTGACCATCTGATGAATGTTTGTCCACATACGGAAATCATTAGAATTAACGCTTATTGCACTGAGTGTGGGGTTACTCACTTCATTGAGGATTGTTCAAAGAATCCAAACAAAGTGCAAAAGACGACATTGAATATGCTAGAAACTATTCCTACCAGCAGTGGGTCTGAAAATGAAACTCTGATACCAACGCAAGTTGTTACTAGAGCTCAAGCTAAGAAAACCACTAGAGAACCTGAGAATGGAAAGTTAGCGACTGAAGTGGTTAGTCAAGGACCGCGGAGTCAGAGAAACACATGGAAAGCTAGAAAAGCACGCATGAAGTTGAGAAAAGAACGTGAAGACGCTATTCTAGCTGAGGAACTAAAGCGAACTAAAGATAGATTAGAAAAACTTGAGAGTCAAAACGGGAAACGAGAGATGAGCCCGGAAAGAACGAAACAAAAGAGTATCAAAGAAACAACGAGCTTAAGCTCAGGGGGATCAGTGCTAGTCGACAAAGTACACGAACCATTGGACGCACTGATGAGAGCTTACGAAGCTAGGTTAAAGAACAACCAAACACAAGAACAGAGGTGGATGACATACCCAAACGCGGAATTGGAAAAGCAGAGACTTGAAATGTGCCAGAGAATGATCGAGACTGCACAAGCCTTATTAGAACCACCAAGAGAAACAATGAATTGTGGAACGGAAAACCCAATTCAGCAAGAGACTATCATTTCACGGGTAGCTGAAAAGACTCCCAGTGCACAAAAGCCTGAAAATACACACAAGGATGACCGCATAGTATTGAACACAACCGATCAGGAGATAGAGAGTTTTCATCCAGTCATACAGAGGTCTTACGGAAAGATGAGGATTACAATGAATTTTGGAAACAAGTGAGAGAGGCAAACTTTGCAAACGAGCTAAGTTGCCAAGCTAATCAGACAAATTGGGAAAAGGACATCAGGAATCCTCCCATAGTGGAATTTGAGGCAGGATCTCAAGTGGACTTGGATCTGCAATCTTACTGGGGAGATGGGGGCTCTGTTAGAACAATGGAGAGCAAACCTCATTCACTGAATACCTTACCTTCATACTTAGGAGAGTATGAAGCAAAATCCGAGATTAGAGCACTTCCCTCACGAAGAATCTCATCAGAAAAAGTCATGGACTCGCAAGGATTGATAGAGATCTTGTCAACACCAGTGACATGCACTATCACTCTAGCTGAGCTTTTGAGGCTAAGACCACATATGTGGACCACTGTAGGAAAATGCTTGGAGAAATTTGGGATAAAAGACCCAACATCGAGACTGCAAGAGGGTATACAAGAGCTGAGTAAACCACAAAAGAACGCTAAGCCTGTACCCTTAAACAAGGTCGGAGAGTATTGCGAAGGTGAAGAGGGGAATACAACCTTACCAGTTGAATTCCAAGGAGTGAACACGATGGCAATACTAGACAGCGGAGCTGGGGTAGCCATTGCTACAAAAGAAATCTGGAAAAAATGGGGGAAACCAGCAATAAGGAAGACTAGGTTGAAACTCCAATTAGCAGATGGACACATGGAGAAACCTATGGGGTTATTAGAGAAAGTCGTAGTGACTTCTTGCGGCATTGAATACGAACATACTTTTGCTATTGTCGATTTTGGCAAGGAGAATAACTATGATATCATACTGGGAAGACCATTCATGAGACAGTTGAAAATGGTCCAAGATTGGGGCTACGATCACATATACCTGAGAAATATGGAAACCACTACACGTGTGAACCTGAAAGACCATAGCTACAAAGATGTGAACCGAACACCGGTAGAGGAGTTTGATTCAGCTACTTTGGCGGGATCCGAATTTCCAGCTTGGTTAGGTAAGCCCAAGGAGTTATGGATGTGTGGAGCCTCGAAATGTGGAAGTCTGAGGCGAGAAGAATATGTTTTAGAAAGGGCTATCGAAGACGAAACTTATATAGGAGAACCCTTTCCAGAGGACACGCTTGAACCATTAGAATGGACACACATTCTAGCAACCCTAGATGTTTGTGCAATTCCGGATGGTCCCACAACGAAATTTTGCGACAAGGACGGGTACGACGTGGTTCCGTACTTCATGTTGAGAACTGTACTCGAAAAAGAAACTGAAAAGAACGATACACTGGAAAAGGAAGATGAAGAAGAGGTGTTTCACGACATTCCCGATCATCCAGAGTGGGGAAATGAAGCAGACAACGAGTCAACGGACAATTCAAGCGGAAACGAAGAAACTATAACGGATGTCCGATTTTATGATTTTCCGAACCAAACTAAACAACGCCAGAAACGCTATAGAGCAAAGAGAAAAACAAAGGGGGTTAGAACCAATCCGATGCCTAGAATAAGAGGAAAAAATCAATTCCTAATGCTAGTAAAGGCGGAAGATTGTGTTAAGGACAAGATTTCTGGAAGAATGAGAGGCAATGATCAAAAGAGCTTACGAAAAGACAAAAGAAGCTCAAGAAATCAAGTTCAAAGGAATGAACGAAAACTGAAACAGAAAAATCAGAAAAGAACAAGCGCAACAGAGAACACACGGAGTCCAAGTTAGAACGTAGAAACAAGTACAGAGAGCTCAAGAAAACTCTGAAAGAAGTTTGGACGACAGAAATTGAGAGTGGAGAGGACGAAAACGCCAAAATCAAGGAAAACATGGATGTTCCCTCTCACTATAGGAAATTCACAATAGAGGATAGGAAGGTGGTATTAACCCAACCTATTCGAGAGAGAAGGGAGAACGAATCTTATGACGGACCGGAGGATGCAAAAAAAGTTGATTTAGCAGCTCCAGGTGAGACACCTAGACCGGTGTACATAGCCACAGATTTGTCTCCAGGCGAGGAAGAGAGACTTTTGAGTCTTCTCAGAGAGTATAGGGATGTGTTTGCATGGTCTTATAAGGACTTAAAGGGAGTTGACCCATCGATATGCCAACACACAATCCCACTAAAACAAGACGCAAAGCCTAGCAGACAGAGACCATACACATATAATGATACGTTTGCTAAGCGAATCAAAGAAGAGATAGATAAGCTAATGGAAGCTGAATTCATATACGAGATTGAACACACCGATTGGGTATCTCCGATTGTGGTGTACCCAAGAAGAACGGAAAACTCCGAGTGTGTGTCAACTTAAAGAAAGTGAATGCTGCAACAATCAGGGACAATTATCCCCTGCCGATAACTGATCATGTTCTAGAGCGTGTATCAGGGAAAACAGCATACTCCTTTCTTGATGGTTTTTCAGGATATAACCAGCTAGCCATAGCACTGGAAGATCAACATAAAACAGCTTTTGCAACGGAGTGGGGAATTTATGCTTATCGGGTTATGCCTTTTGGTCTAACCAATGCTCCCGCAACCTTCCAGAGGCTGATGACGCATGCTTTCAAAGAATACTTAAGGTTGTTTCTAGAAATATACATGGATGACTTATGTGTACATTCTCTTCTGAGAGATGAGCATCTAGAACACCTAAGAAAAGTATTTGAGAAATGTAGGACATATCGCATTTGTCTCAATCCTGAGAAATGTGTGTTTATGGTCCGACAGGGCAGAATTCTGGGACATATTGTCTCACAAAACGGAATATCCACGGATTTAGAGAAGATAAAAGTTATAGTGGATATGCCTAGACCAACCAATGCGAAACAAGTACAGAGCTTTATGGGACATTGCGGATATTATAGACGATTCATTTACATGTACGCTATAATAGGCCAACCACTTTACAGGCTAATAGTGAACTTTGAATGGACAGAGGAGTGTGAGGAATCATTCAAGAAATTGAAAGAGGCACTCATTACTGCTCCAGTCTTGAAATCACCAGATTGGGAGAAGATATTCCATGTGCATATAGATGCTTCGGCATATGCAATAGGATGCATTCTGGCTCAGCCAGAAGAAGGAAACATGGATTTTCCTATCTGTTACGCCAGTCGACAGCTCAACAATGCAGAGAAGAATTACACCACAACAGAGCGAGAAGGATTAGGAATGATATATGCTGTGAAGAAATTTCGGCATTATCTTCTAGCCAACAAGTTTGTGTTTTTTACGGATCACCAAGCCTTGCTCTACCTAGTGAATAAACCATGCAATACCGGGAGAATAGTGAGATGGTTCATTATCTTACTGGAATTCGACTTCACGGTAGTAGTAAAGAAAGGAAAAACACATCTTAGAGCTGATCATCTTTCGCGATTGACGAATGGAGAAGACCCTATAGGAGTAGATGACGACATGCCAGACGCGTACTTGTTCAACATAGAAATGATACCGAAGTGGTCTCAAAATGTCGTTAACCTATTAACCTATGGAGGAGAGTTCGATAGAAGAGAATACAACCAGAAACATATTGCTATTCAGCAATCCAAGAATCTTCAATTGGTTGCAGGAAGGTTGTATCAATTGGGAAATGATCATGTTTTACGACTATGCATCAATCCTGAGGAATATAATATATATCTGCGCGAAGCACATGTTCAGGAATGTGCATTTCATTGTTCAAGAAGGAACACATATAGGAATTTGTTACAATTGGGAGTCTATTGGCCAGGAATGAAAGAAAGCGTACATGAATATGTCACTGTATGTATTGTATGTTCATCAAAACCGCCAGCAGAGTATTCGACATTATATCAGATAATGATCGCTCCAGAATGGAGTCAGTATATTGTTGAATATCTCACAAATAGAACTTTCCCAGAAGGAACGTCAAAAGCTCGTCAGAAATCTGTAGAGACAGAAGCTAGAGATTACGCTTTAATAGGAGATCAACTCTATAAGAGAGGTAAAGACAACCAGCTTAGGATTTGCGCATCAGAGTCTGAGTATGTGATAATCCTGGAGCAAGCTCATGGAGGAGTAGGTGGAGGCCATTTCTCAGGTGATAAGACAGCAAAACTTGTCTTAGCCGCAGGAATATGGTGGCCAACATTACATATGGACGCTGAGGAATACGTTAAACGGTGTGATGACTGTCAGCGGACCAAAGTACCACTTAAAAGAGATGATATGCCGCTTAGACCAATGATGGGGGCAAGAGCTTTTGCAAAATGGGGGATTGATTATGTCGGACCCATTTCACCTCCTGCATATAAGACTCATGCACAATACATCGTTGTGGCTACAGACTATCTAACAAAGTGGGTCGAAGCAAAGGCAACTCAAAAAGCAGATGCCAGGACCACGGCACAATTTCTATATGAATACGTCTTTGTACGATATGGATTGCCAATAGAAATTGTGAGTGATCGAGGCACACATTTTATAAATGAAGTGATAGAGATCCTTCTAGATGAATTCATGGTAATCCATAGGAAATCAGCCCCGTATCATCCACAAGCAAACGGACAAGCTGAAGCAACAAACAAAACCATATGCACGGTCCTTACGAAGATTGTATCTGAGTCGAGAACTGACTGGGACCAGAAGTTGCATTCAACATTATGGGCATATAGGGTAGCATATAAAACATCAATAGGAACGACCCCATATAACATGGTTTTTGGGCTAAATGCTATCTTACCAATAGAATTCTTGATTTCAACCTTAAGGGTGGCTAAGGATCTAGAGTGGACAGGGCACGAGCTTTCTGATAGAATAGATGACCTGGAAAAGCTAGACGAGCTTCGCCTAAAAGCAGTAGCTTCTATCTACGCTCAAAAAAGGCGACAAAAGGAATTTTTTGATAAGCATGTGCGGACTAAAGAGTTTAAGGTTGGGGACTATGTCCTAGTTTACACTCTGAAACAGCATGCTAAGAAGCTTAAAAAGCGAGGGATGGGACCTCTGGTGATTAAAGATCTATCACCAAGTGGAGCCGTCAAGCTTGCTACATTAGACGGAGAAGAAATGCCCAATTGGATTAGTGGATGCAGAGTGAAAAAGTATCTTTTGCCGCTAACCCAAGACATGCTTCTCAAAATACATCAAGAAAAGCTGCGTGTCCAGAAAAAGAAAAAGATTGTGGAGGAAGCGCAAGCCGAGGCGAAGGAAAGAATGGAGAAAAGAAGACTACTACGTCAGAAACAGCGCAATGAAGGAGCAATACGAATAAACGCAGTCAGTATAACAGAAATGGATAATGACAAAGAAGAACCCATCATTGAATGCAAAGTAGGAACCAACCAAATCAAAGCCAGAGCACTATTGGATTCAGGAGCTCAAACTAACCTACTTTCACTCAGTTTGTATAGACAATTGACAAATGACACTAAACTACAAACTGCCAAGCAAGAGTTAAAGAGTTACTCTGAGAATTCAATCAAAACTGTCGGATGCACAGTTTTACATATACAGATTAACCAGTATGTGTATCCTCATATGTTTTACGTGGTTGAAGACCAAGCTACACAACATCCATTATTGCTAGGACAACCATGGCAGAAGCAATACAATGCAATGATTGACTGGAGTTCTAAATCAGTGCTTATCAAATACGAAGGTGAAAGTCAATCAGTTAAGTTCACCAAAGGAGCAGAGCCAACTCCAAAGGAAGAATCCAAGAACAAAGGTAAACAACAACCAGAGAAAAAGAAGAAGCAATGGCAACCAAAAGTTTCTATACAACTGGATTGCTCTTCGACGAGGAATTCTCAACAGTGGATAAGGAAGACAAGCAATAATATAACAGCTCAACCTTGGAAAAAACGGAGTCAAAGTTGGTATGGAGACCAAAAAAGGTTGTGCCAGAGAACACAAAGGTGGAAAACAGAGTCTTCAATACCAGACAACAGAGTGATTCCAGACAATCAAGGACAGTGAAACAGATCTGGATTCCAAAGAAGTTCATGACGGCACAAAGCTATAGCAAGCAAATTTGGATCCCAAAGATTTGTAAACAGGAACTCCCTTCAGTACAATCAACGGAAACTCCTAGGTATTTCAAGGCGAGGAAATCAACACAAAGAACAAAGCAGGTTTGGGTCGCAAAGAGTTTGTGGCAAGCACAAGCGAAGCGGAAGCAGATTTGGATTGTAAAAAGAACAACAAGGTAAAGAAGAATCCATCTACTGATTCTACTACCGAAGTGCCAAAACCAACCCAAAACCCGACCACCAATCCTTCAATCAAACAAAGAGCAGCTTTATTGGAAAGACTGTTGTATCATCGCTCTACAATTGCATTGGGAACTTATGACCAAAACAACTACAATGCTTCGCCCACAGACACTTCATAGTCGTCCGGGAGGACTCAGACTAGGAGGGGGGGAGGTATACAGGTATACAGGAGTACAAAGCAGCTACAAGCGCCAAAAACAAAGAAAAACAAAAATTATATTACAAGGGCAGTGTCTTACATGATTTTGCAATTTTTATGTTTGATTGCGGATATTGATAATATTTATGCCCTTATATACCTTGTTTTGCAACAAGAAGAGATCAAATGATGAATTTGGGTCTCTAGACGTGTAAATATCACTAAATAAGAGTGTTTTTGGAGCTAAAAAGTGGAAAAAAGTGGTAATCCAAGTCCAGAAATCACAAATAAGTGTATATTCATATACACAGGGTTACCAGCTATTTATCGTGTATGTTTGGAATTTTTTGGCTTCAATTTGCTATTTTCCTTTATTTTTTATGATTTTCTTAATAAAAGTAAAAGAAAAATAAAAAAAGCAGGTGAAACGAGATCGGAAAAAGAAAAGAATAGACGGTGATGGTCCTAATGACAAGGGCAACCCATGGTAAAAATTGGGTACAATTCTGAAAAAGTTGCGGAAAGCCCGAAATGACAGAATTTTGGCAAAGTGGACAGATTTCTCAGAAACAGGTCAAACGGAGTCCAAATTGAGAAATTTCAAATCCTAAAGTGCATTTCACGACGAGATAGGAGCACATGTCAAATTTGGTAACAAGTGATCCGGGAAGTCCGAAGTTAAGTATTTTTCACTTCACTTTCAAGCTCATTTCCACTATTACCTTCTTGGAGAGAGCAAAGAGCACACAGGAGCATCCAACCTTCTACAGCCTTCTACGACTGCTACGAGAGCTCAGAGGACACCAAACATGAGAGGTAGACTCGTTGCCATAAGCTTTTGATGCTTATCGTTAACTTTTGTCGCGAAAACTGACCAAAACCAAGAAACAAGAGCAGATGAGGAATGGGGAAGAATGCTAGGTAGTGGCACAACCGCCTAACCAAACCTTGCAAGAACTTATAGGTGGGTTACCCTAGTATAGAAGATGCTCGAGAAAGAACGACTGGAAAAACCCTAGGTCAACAGAGCCTGCAAGAGGCAAACAGGAAAAAGTTGTCGAAACGACACAAAACTTCTCAGGAAGCTCAACAACATCGAGGGCAATGCAACCATGGAGTATCTCCAGGTTTGGACCACCAAAAGTGGGTCGGAACAACCGATTCGGCTGCGGACACACAAAGCGTCATTTTGGCATAACGGCTGAAATTGACGACCGAATGAAATGAAACTTCACAAGCAGCTTCAAATATACATGGATGACTTATGTTTGCAAGCAAAACCCAAAAGAAAGCTGATTCACTTACCGATGGTGAAAAAGACGCTTTCGGGCAACCAAATGGAGAAAGATGGAGAACGGGGAGCCAAAGTCAAGTTCAACCAAATAGATGGCTTCACAACATATCCAATGAGCTGGAAATGCAACTCTCGAGAAGAAAAGTTGAAGAAATTCAACTCCAAGGCAAAAAGACGACTTCGGAGACTGAAATGCCTATAAGGGGGCTTTTTAGCTAAACTGATGACTTTTTAAGTTGAAAACTAGTTAGCAGGGCTTAGGGCACTAGCACAAAGCATTCTTTGCACAAAAAGACCAACATTTCAAGAAAAGACATCATACGCGTATGATGTCTCACAGCATGAATTTCACATCCATTTCAACATTTGAGTGCATAGCCTCATTCCACATGTTAATCACATCCTATGAACCAAGTATCATGAGAATTGGAGTTAGAAAACCCAAGGAAAACCAAAAAGACGCAAAGTAGGCCATAAAATTGATTTTTGGTCCTAATTTTGTCAAAATAACTCCAAACTCATTGAAACTTTGTAGGATTGTTGATTAACACATCTACAAGCTATCTGGAACCAAAAAGCACCATTTTGACACAAAAGACATCATACGCGTATGATGTCTATTTGCACTTACAGAGCCAAAACTGCTCATTTGTCATCATACATCCATTATATATATCTAATACATGCTACATATGAAATTTGGAACCATTTGGTCAAGAGGATCACCCCATTAGCCCAATTGAGGGAAAATCCTTCACCTAAAGCCTATTTTTGGCCCAAATCCAACATACTCAAGTCCAAACCAAGATTTGAGTAGATACAGTCCTTCACTAGTACATGGGGAGTCCACAGAACCAATCCCATGAAAAATTGATGAAAAAGACATCATACGCGTATGATGTCTCCAGAGCCATTTTTAGCCCAAAATCTATCCAAACTTCATAAATCCACTGAATAAGCCTATCTAAAGCCAAATCCAAGCTTATAGAGAAATTTGGTCCAAAAATACACTAAAAGACATCATACGCGTATGATGTCTCACTATGTGATTTTGGCACCTCAGGGCTTCAACCACCAAACAGAAGTGATCTACATGCCATTTGAAAGTGAACCACCAAGTTTTATCCAATTTGGATCATAAAATCCAATTCCCTTTCAAAATTTTGCCAAGAGCCGGAACTGGACTAAACTGGCCAAAACTTGACCAAATGGGATCCAAACTCAAATCCAAGCATATGATACTCATGTATACACTATCAGCTACAAGCACAACCAATATGAAGTCATTTTGACACAAAAGACATCATACGCGTATGATGTCTCCAGCATGATTTTGAGCCCATTTTGCATATTTTTTCACCTACCTTGCATCCTTAGGCCCTGAATAGCTCATGTTTCAATTTTCAAGTCATTTGAATAGTTAAAAGCTTCATTTCGGCTTTCAGTACTAAAAAGACGCTAACTTCTGAAATTGGAGTTACAGGATCCATGGATTCCGCCAAGTCATCGGCAACGAAGAGAAAAAGACCGACAATCAAAGATGCTCTTGCAGAAGCGGAACCCTTTGACATTCCAGCAGAAACCCTCAAGCCAACCAAAACTTGGGTGGAGGAAGCAGTATTGGAGAAAGAGGGAATAAAGATCTACCAGGGGACTTTCAGAGATCCTCAAGGGCAAGCGGTGGATGTACCGATGATCCCACAGGAATTGGTAGATTATAGCAGGTCAGAAGACATCAGCAGGTACCTGGAAAGGGCAGACTTGCACAGTTTCTTCACCTCGAGACCATCAGGTGTGGATACAAGAAGAGTGTACGAGTTGGCAACATCCATTCAGAAGGATGGGAAAGCCACATTGACAGCCATGGATGGAGAGAAAGTAGAAGTACAGATCACTCCACAGCTCATTGCAGACGCATTGAAGCTGCACAACAAAGGGAGCTCTGTCAGGGAAAGAAGGGAGGCCATAGAGGTCTATGGATCCAAGAAACAGAATGCAACCTATGGAGATATGGCGGACCAAAGAGCGGCAACCCTTTGCCGACTGTACAACCAGTTTCTCCATGTTTGCAGTAAAAGACCGCAAAAGTATACGACACCGCCCATGCCATTGCGACCACCATCACATGGGCATTAAAGAGCAATATGCCAAAAGAGGTGAATTACGCTCAACACATCCACGAGCAAGTAATTGCCATGCACAACGAGAAGCCAAAGTACATAGGAGGAGCGGAAATTCTGACAAGAATAGCTTATGAAGCTATTGGAGCTAGAGATCAGTGGCCAAAGGTTCCCTCCCAGAATGAGTGGCTTAGAGAAGCCGACGAGGAGGAAGAACAGCCCGAAGTATCCAAGAGGGCATCCACAAGAGCACGCCGGAAACTAGAAATAGTTTCAGAACCTGAAGAGGATGTGGACGAGCCGCTTATGAAGAAAGTAAAGAAGAAGGTTGCTCCCAAGCAAACCAAAAGTCAGAAAGCGGCAAGAATGGAAAGACTAGTGGAGCAGTTTAGAGCGGAAAGAGCTCTAAAGGGTGACTTTGAAGAAAAGTGGGTGCCAGACCCCACTAAAGTCGGAACTAGCTCAGCCAGGCCACATGTTGATCAATACGATCAATATATTAAAGCTTATGAGGAGTCAGAGGCTATACTGGAGCAGCAACCTGTCGAGCCATACACTGAAGAGGAGGTACAGCTTTTAAAAGCTGAGCTGAAAAAGGACGACAAGGGGAAGGGAAAGTAGATGAGTCTACTAAATCTCAAGAGAAAGACGGGCAAGCCGACAAAGGGAAAGCCAAGGAAGCTGAGGACAGATACCCCTCTATGACTGATGTACCAAGCCCGAAGAAGACGAAAAATATTGTGGAAGAGACCACAATAGAGATGGACACAGATGATTTGGAAAAGCCGAAGGCCGAGACCAAAGAAAAGGAGATAGATCCAGTTCAGCAAAAGAGAAATGATTATGAGGATCTGGTAGCGATAGGATACACTGAAGAAGAGGCCCTTGAGGCAGTTTATGGGATCACCCTACAAAAACAAGATGATCGGAGAGGGACGGAGGAAAAAACAAAGAGTACAAAAGAAAGTGAAGAGAAACTGGACGAACAGAACGTACTAGAAGAGCCGAAGCCAGTGGAGGTGGTGGCAGAAAGAGCTTTAGAGTTGACAGATGAAGATGAAAAAGACATGCACATGGTGCATGAACTGCTCAGCAAGATCAAAGAAAGATCCAAGGCAAAGGAAGTAGAGATTGAGACAGCCAAACAAAGGGAAGCAGAGTTGCAGAGGAAATTAGAGAATGCTATGACTGAATCTGAAAGTCATAAAGCATCACTCTATGACGCGGAAAACGAGAGAGACGGCTTGATACTCCAGCTAGCCGAGGCTTCAAGAGAGTAACAAGTGCACAGGAAGCAAAGGAGCGGATAGAAGATGAGTTGGAGGCAGCCAAGGATGAGCTCATTGAGCTAAGGGAAAGAGTCGAGCTCCAAGAAAGAACAATCACTAGACTCAGGACTACCCCTAGAGCTAGCAGAGCAGGAACCGAACAAGAGGGAGCTCTCGTACCAGCTTTGGAAGACCAGGTCCGAAGCTTACAAAGAGAGCTGAGATTAGAGCAAGTGCAAAGGTTGCACATTGCGGAGGGATCATTGGCCGCAGAGGAGAGGCTCACATTAGAAAATCAAACACTACGGACAGAGAATGAGGCCCTCCGCAAACAGCTCCAAGATCTACAAGAGCAACAAAGAAGAGAGACAGAGACACCACAAGAAGAATCAGGTGGAGCAGCCATAGAGCTACCAGAAACTGGAGAGGCAACCACAATTGAAGATCCAGCCCCAGCTCAAGAGGTGGCCTCGACTTCAAGAATCTCTGAAGAAGAAGAACAAAGGCTCCATGACCAAATAGAAAAGTCAGCAGAGGAGAGTGCCAAGGCGGAAATGGAATGGGAGAGGAGACTCCTAATCTCCATTAGACTTCAGGGACTTGACACAAAAGTGCTCCATGAAGAGTGGATGCAACCCAGCCTGCCTTTCCCTTTGATGAAATTTGAAGTGCTAAAGACGAAAAAGAGAATAGAGGAGGAGCAGTATGTCGCTCTTTACGAAGGCGACATCACAAAGGAGGAACAATCAAAGAAGATAGTAGATTCACAACCTAGATGGAGGAAAGGTTGGCTGAACAAATACCCAGCCTACCTCATCTACTTGGTGGAGGCACCAAAGGAGATTCGAGAGGATGCAACCTTCTGCCCGGTGCCAAGAGTCAGAAACTGGAAAGAGCATGGCAGGATTGCAGAAAAGAAGCCAAATTGGCTTAATTATCCCAGGATGCCAGGACCAAAGGCAGGAGAGAGAATAGGTAAAGCCTACATGGTGAAAACCCTAACGGGCACCATCAAGCTCTTTACTGGCTCTCCTGACCTTTCGTGTCAGATGCTCAAGAAAATCTGCAGGACTCTCTTAGCTTGCATTGAAGTGTTCGCGCCAGAAAAAGCCACGACCTCGAGTCTACTATCGACGGCCGACACAGTGACTGATATGATGTACGATCTTTCATTACAGCTTCTCCAAAAGTGTTACACTCCTTTATACCAAAGGATTTTGTTTTTGCCTAGCTTCCACATGCAAACATTCGAAGAAGCTTTCTACACCGGCTTTTTCACCCACGAAAGCAAAATATTCGGCCCAACCTTGACCATCGGCAACCTACGATACGAATCACATTTGCAGATGCTCAAGACGACAGGACTTTATTGACCAAGCATAAAAGTCATGTCAGGGACGACATGAACGCGGAGGGGGGGAGTGTTGAGCCAGCAGAGGATCACACCCCATTTTTGCTCACACTCATCATTTTGTAACCATTGATTGTAATAAATGTCTTTCCGACATTAATTTTGATTTGAGCCATTCATTAAGTAACGGGACTCAATTGAGTTTCCAGCTTGTAATCCCGAAGTAATTTCACTTGCTGATGTAATTAGTTAGAGATGTTCTCACCTCCAAGGCTGAGGTATATAAGCCAAAGTTTTTGTAACCTAAGGGGATTCAGATTATTAATCAAAGTGAGTTTTTGAGCGCCGTGACTTGTCTTGAGTAGAGAGAGAGAGAGAGAAGAGAGAGAGAGAGAGAGAGAGAGAGAGAGAGGTCTTATCTACTTGCTACGCGAGCTACGGAGCCGCCATTGGAGAAGCGACACCGCCATTGTGTTAGCAACGGCGAGAGCTACGCACAGATACAAGAGTGCGCGCTATCGGCTTCTATGTGTGGTAAGTTCCTACGAGCTTCGGTGTGAGTTTTTCTTCCAACTCGTGTGTCGGAATGGAGCGTGCAGCATATCTATAGAACCACAACGAGTAGAGCTACACATTAGTACCATCGGGGTCAAGTTTCGGTCACCTGTTTTTCGGCCTGTCTTCATACGCGTTTACCGCACGGAGTGGTTATAGGTTGATTTTGCAGTTCAAGTCTTTAGGGTGTTGTTCTTACCTAGTGTATAGACTTCCCTTGAGTTTGAGATCGATTCAATGATTCTAGATCCTGTTTCGTATAGCATTCGTTCGTAGTACGGATTTCAGTCACTTGCGTATTTTAGAACTTAGATTTGATTTCCTTAGTAGTGATTGTCATTAGAAGGTCGAGTAGGTGATTTGACACCCACCTAGTTGTTTCCATGCGCCTGCGGGTCAAGCTCCGTCCTCGTCTGACAAATTCTGTTGTTGGTTGAGTTCTCGCTATTTAGCTTTCGCTAGCGGCGTAACCGCCTTAACAGGGGCTTTTCACAAGCCAAGCTCCCATACCCCTCTTCTTTCGTCCCCACCCCATGGAAACCCCCTCTTAGGGAGGGAGTGATAAAAGGCATTGAAAAAAGTAAGAAAAAAAATAAAGTATGATTATGTAAATATATGAGAAAGGTAAAATAGGCCACCTGATGCCTGTGGGGCAGCCCATCCCCACCTTGCCTCCTTTTTCTTCACTGTTGCCCCGTCGTGTGTCCCTTTTCCTCTCCTCCACTCAAAAGGTCAACCCCCTCTCTCTTTCCCTTGTCCTTTCTCCTTTCTCTCTCCCCTCAAGCTACTCCACCTCTCACCAATAATGCATTCTAACTCACCAATAATACATTCTAACTCACATGCCACCTCTCCTATCTTCCAAAAATAGTATACCTCGGCCACCCCCCTTTTCTCTCTCCTATCATATCCCATGACCCAAATATCCCCCTCTCTCTAAAGGGCGCCATGTCTCTTGTCTTGTAGCTAAATAACCTCCCCCACACTCACACACACTCAGTTTCACTGAAAAAGGTGCCCACAAACCCATCCCCATCCGGTGGTTACCTGATTTTCCTTGTGTTCACACACATCTGCACACAGATTCACCTCTGAACACACTCCCCTCTCTCCCCTCTTATAATTACTTTATTCTCCATGTCACCTCTCACTTTTTTTTCATCAACCCATCTCTCTCTGTTAGTCTCTCTCTCATAAGACTGCTGTTCTGGCACATATACACACAGCCAGACAAGTGGGGCCCACAGTCACATGGCCTATGTAGATAATGATTTCTTCATTTCTAAATTCTAGAATTTCTCCCCCCTCCTCCCCTATATAAAGAGGGGTCACCATCACACTAAACACACACACAACATCACCAAAGAGTACATTATGCACTGTGTGTGCCTAGTGCACACACACACACACCCACACCATCACCATCACCGCAATCACCATGCTCATCTTGAGCATGACCTCTACACCCTTGGGCTATGAAAGATGAAGGGCAACTAAATGAAGGATGATGGCCATAACCCTCGTGCGAGTCTTCGCCATTAACTCCCACCTATCCGCCATGTGCTCTACCACTCTCTCCCTTCTCATTCCCCTACCCTATGCTCCCCATTTCATCGCCTTATTCTCTAAATAAAGCTTGAGCTTTTGTGAGTATGTTTTCTTGCAATGTTTTGCCCATGTGAGGTGTGCGGAATCGCCACCTAGTCTTGTGTTTGGAGTGAGCTTGTGTATGTGTGAAGGGTGTGCGGATTCGCCATCCTTCTCTAGTGCCTAAGTACTAAGCCGCTATACCCCCTCCCTCCCTCTCTCTCTCTCTCTCTCTCTCTCTCTCTCGATCTCATTTCCCTTCCTCTTCATCCTTACTCCCAAGCATCCATCTCTCTTGGATGAAAACTTTGTTATGGTGGTGTGTTGTTTGCGTCCTAGCCGCTGAAGCTAGGTGGTGCCCCCCCTGTTTGCTTTACCATGACAAGATCGAGGCGCTCCATTCGGTCCCCTGCGTTTTAGAGGCCGTCGGGGGTTCGGGGTTCGCTTTGCTCCTGCCAATGGTTATAGCTTGAGTATAGTTTATAACTTGTAATGCTGGAGTTTAGCTATTGTGTTTAAAATTTATACTTATATTTGGATATGCCTTGTAAGTTTAATAAGAAAACACTTTTTGCTAGAGTCTAGCTATTGCGTTCTTAAGCTTGTTGTGCTTAAAGAGTTTCTCACGTCAGACTTGCTTGACTATTCTAGCATCACGGTTACATGCCTACGAGGTTTTTAATGTGAAACTCAAATCGAGCTTGAGAGAATTTGAGAGCTAGTGAGCTAGGAATAACAACGAACATACCCTCATGCAAAGTTGTTTTAATTTTGAAAGCAATTGCGCAAAACATGTAAATGCTTAATAATGGAAAACAGAATGACTTTGTCCATGAAATTTTAAGTGGAACTAAATTGGCCATCACTCCACGAACTACTATTGATCTTAGGTAATGAGCTTATGCACTTTCTTATGTACTACTTACACAATTTCTATCTGCTCTTTATGAAGCATTGACGTATAATAACAAAGAAAAGGTATTTTTTATTTGAATGTCTGAAAATACAGAACCTTGCAAGAAATAATAAAATAAAGATGATTGTATCTTTTTTTTTGCATATTGAACAAGAGATTTTACTAGTTTGTAAAGTGTTTATTTTTGTAGTCGCTTTTTAAAAGTATGCATGTAGGAAATGGTACATATTCATAATGAAAAGAAATAAGAAGACACTTGCATCTCTAAAATCACATCAAAATTTTTGATAAATATAATCGGGTAAACAATTTACCTATGTATATGTGTATAAGTAAGAGAGAGAGAGAGAGAGAGAGAGAGAGAGAGAGAGAGAGAGAGAGAGATTGAGAGAGAGAGAGGGTGATCCAAGAACAATTTAACATCTTCAAGTTCTCACATAGCTATAACAATACTAAGAGATATATTAGCTAAGTAGAAAGTGTGCTATTTCAAGATTAAGGATGATGTCATTAGCAGCATTTTGGACATTTTTCAAAGGTCTAACGTTATTAAATTACCA